>NW_017537347.1:50383-52207 GCF_001853355.1 Bactrocera latifrons
TATATGTACATATGCTACTCAAATGTCGCCAAMACCAGTTTTATATAGATGTTGCATATTTTTGGTGAGCTGCTTAAACTTACTGTCGCCTACAGTGTCGCTCAAATATTCTACGTTTCAGTACCACTTAAAAAAGTTACAAATATATATACATACATATATACATACATACATACAAGTGAAGCTAATAAAAGCGTATTAAAAAAGAACTGGCTGCTTAGGCCTTCGTTCCATTTTGTATAGATACATATTAATTTACTTATATGAACATTTCAACTCTAAATTATTTTTATTAGTATAGGAGGTAGATGTTTTCTTATATTTACGTAATCCAGTATTGCGGTATGCAAATCAACATTTTGCGATGTGTCACTGCAGCAATTTATTAGGTGTTGAATGGTCAGGGTGTCATCGCAGTTCATGCAAAGTGGTGGTGATCCGTTTGAAAGTAGATATCCGTGCGTTACTTTTATATGGCCGAGTTTAAGTCTCATCAAAACCAGTTACTGGTGTTTTGTCTTAAAATTCGATTTGCTGCCATGTTGTTGAGATAACTGATGCATAGTTTTATAATTAGCATTAATTTTGTTTTCAGTATTTGAGTTATGTTGTGGTAGCCGCCTCTTTATTAATATTATCAGCGTACGGGTATCGGTCTACTTCTGTTTCTAATATCTTAGAAAAAAGAGACCAGTTTACGTTTACCGTTTTGTATCTAGGGTTATGGATAGTACTCGCATAATTTTCCCTATAACTGAGTATTATTTCACTATGATCACTAMCGGACATATCATCCACCGTGTTTATCTCTTCCGATAAATTGGGTAATTGGTGGTATTGTATATTTGGTGGTAGGTAAATATTTTATATTTTAATTTCTACACTAGTTTTCACTTGGATTGAAGCTATTTGAAAATTCAAACTAGTGCCATTTGCGCTGTAGATATGTTGAATATTTTTGCGGATGACAAATGCAATACCTTGTTTATTTGATTGTGAAGATAAATATTATAACCTTTTGGGCATTTGGTTGTTTTCAAAGATGCATTGATATGCGTTTCTTGTAATGCTATTAGATGAGGTTGGAATTCCGCTATTAGTATCTCCAAATTATTGTAATTGTTCCAATAGCCTTTGATATTCCACTGAAAAACTTTCATTATAAAATAAGCACGGAGATATGACTATAGTTATTCAGGATTAGAATCTGTTATTATGTTTTCCTGATTATTGTAATGAAGTTGAGAAAGAATCTCATTGATGTCTGTATCCATATTATTCTGTGAGTCATAATTGTTTTCGGTAAAATATAATTCAATTTGTTTACCTGCATTATAGTTCATTCAGTTTCTTCCTGACAATTAGATGATGTGGGTATGCTTATTGAGCCAATAGGAGTTACACTTAAGTTATTATTGGGTGGATTTTCTTTATTTTGGTTATTGAGATGAGTTGTATTGCTATGATAAATTTTTGTTGGTAGGATAAAATCTGAGTATTTTAAATGATTTATATACGATTTTTGGTTTTTAGTTGTGTTGCCAGCAATAGGTTTTGCATAATTATTAGTTTTGTTTTGTAAATTTTCGTTGTTTTTGGTTGTTGTTTTTGCTTTGATTAGTTCTTCTGTGCTTAAGTCCAGTGATTCTATTGGGTTTTCTTTTGTGAAGTAGTGTGGTGAAATACAAATATAAGTTATTTCTTCTTTAATTGATGTTCGGTTTATTGCAGAATATTAAAGGATTTCCTGATTTTAAGATAAGTTGGTCATTTTTTATTTGTTGATTTATGCTGAGAATTACAGTTAATACATTTAATTTGAGT
>NW_017537347.1:53687-60702 GCF_001853355.1 Bactrocera latifrons
TGAAAGTATTCGACGCAGTACCCACCGGGGGAAGCAGAGGAAGAGGAAGACCTCCACTCCGTTGGAAGGACCAAGTGGAGAAGGACCTGGCTTCACTTGGAATATCACGTAGCGAAAAGAAGAAACGACTGGCGCGCTGTTGTTAACTTGGCTATAATCGCGTAAGCGGTGTCTACGCCAATCAAGAAGAAGAAGAAGTATTTTTTCTAATTACTTGAACAATAATAATACGGTCCATGATCAGTTGACTGCATACAAAAATGCAGCAAATAAAAGATAAATGTGCTATAAGAATACAATACAGAAAAACAACCCTTATGGTGGTTATTGTATTCTTCATCATACATCAAGTGCCTTCTAGGGCCCATACACGACACACGTGTGGGTTCGATCTGTGTGAATTCGTTTCGTCCATACACGACAGAAATCTATTTTGCGTTCTTTCTTCACACAGTGAACATRTGCCACAGGCAACCGGAATATTTCTTGGAATTTATMTCTAATGTAGCACTTTTATCCATTTCTTTGTATTTCGTTATTATTAAGTTATTGCAACTTTTATTTTTCTCAATTTTATTTTTATCACTTTTCGTTTGCCAAATTGCTAATTAATTTTTTATAAGATCAATAAATTCTGATACRAAATCTTTATTAATRGGATAGCCTGCTTTAGAAGCTTCAAACAATCGATTTTTTTTTTGCTTAAATCTCTTTAAAAATTATCGAAGTATTATGTCCCGAAATATTATCGAAGCTGGAAGGGAAATAGTGACCGAGCGTCTAGCAGAAATATGAGCGCTTGGGCGGAAAGCGAAAACTTTCACGCGCAATTTCTCGGTTTTTCATTTTTACGATTTTTCCTAATTGTCGACTAAACGTCGTATGGAATATGGGGCAAAGTTTATTATCTTTAACATTAAAGTATCTTCTATTTAAACTATAATAAATAAACTAAGAAAAGTCAAATTTGAACATATTTTTAAACGACATTAAGTAAAGTTTCTTTTGGACAAAAACACTTTTTCAATTTTTAATTTTTACACTTTTTTTTTTAATTGTCTTAGTTTAACTAGAAGGTAAGTTATTAAAAAATTTGAATCTCTTAGAATTTTTTGTTTCTGATAGAAATTGCGAACCGCATTCTGCCCGCCGTCCGAAAAATGCGCATGCGAGATGCATCTGGGAATTGCTTCCCAAAGGCCGAATATCAAAGATTTCGTATCCAAAAATTTGTGAAAGATGTTCAAAAATATAACTATAATGTCTAGAAATTTCACTTGATTCAATTATTTCTTTCCCTCCCAAAAAAATAGATTTTAAAAGCCTCTAAAGCAGGCTCCCCATTAACACTTGCCATTGTTCGTCCGCGATCTTCATGAGAAATGAGATTTTGTGCGCACACAACGCCATACACGACCCAAATGTGCGCACACCGATCGTAAAAAATCAAACATTTTCGCGAACATGGATCGGAACGCGCGTAAACCGCATGCGCACACATACCGATCGAACGCACTTGTGTGTCGTGTATGGGCACACACACACACATACATACGTACTTACATAAACTAACWAATAGAAATGCAATAGATCCACACTACCAAATAAATACAAATGCATTTGCTGGTAAAATATACGTGTACTTTTAGATAAGACCAACGCACTTATTATGTGTTATGCGTTGGTCTGATAATTAATTTAAAAACATAAGCTAAGAATTGTGTATAAAAGGAGCTGCTCAACAAAAATAAAATCAGATTTGAAATACAATCTCAACTGAAAGGATTCYTTTTATTTTAAAAAGAAATATTTCAAGTAAAATAGCTATGCTTATCACTTATTACCCTAGACTCGAGGTAAGACATAAGTGATGCAACGCAGCAATAACTTTTTGTTGTTAACTAAAACAAGTAAATTTCCATCGCGCGTAAATTTTGTTAGATTTCTATTAATCTCACTAACGATACCGTTTAGAGAAAAATTGTTAAAGAAAAATATTCCATATATTTAGCGGCTTTTCATTATTTGTACTTTTGATGGTTACAAATTTTTGAGAGTCAATGTTTTTATTATTATAGAGATTAATATTAATTGAGGCTAGAGTAGGAAAATCTTCATGTTGTTTAAGTTTAAGTCTTTTTTCATTGAGCTTTTCTTTTTTTTGGCTGGGGGATTCATATCTAGAATCCCAAAATAGCCTCTTTCAGGAGGCCGCCCTTCGGACATAACTGCGAGCGAGATATCACTATAAATCACTTGTACAGATGACGTTTGAAAAAAGAACAATTTCTTTACAAAATTATAGATTTTCAATTTAATTATTCACAAAATTATGGATTAATTAATGCTATTGTTTTCAATGCTTGCTATGTTCTCTAACGAATGTTCTGTTTTTTTGCTCTTTTATTATATTCTTTTGTAGTTGTTGGTTAGCGGAGGAGTTGATTCGACTGTTTGTGCTGCTTTGTTACGCCATGCATTACATCCAACCCAAATTATTGCAGTTCACATTGACAACGGTAATTTACTTCTTAAAACTTTGCAGCACAATTTAAAAATAAAACATTATATTAAGGATTCATGCGTAAAGGAGAAAGTGAAAAGGTTGAAAAATCTTTAAGGGAAATCGGCATTGATCTGCTAGTGAAAAAGGAAACTTATCGATTTTTAAAAGGCACTACACAGATTAAAAGGCCTGGACAATTCTCTATTGTAGAAACGCCCATGTTGTTTCAGACTATTAACCCAGAGGAGAAACGCAAGATTATTGGTGATGTATTCGTAAAAATTACCAATGATGTTATAGCTGAAATGAAGTTGAAGCCTGATGAAGTGTTATTGGCTCAAGGTACACTTCGACCAGATTTGATTGAATCTGCATCAAATTTAATTAGCCAAAATGCAGAAATAATTAAAACTCATCATAACGATACAGAACTAATAAGGTTATTAACATACATATTTCCTATTAAAGCTTTAATGTCTAACTGATTTAAACTATTTTATAAGACAACTACGAAGTGCTGGTCGTGTCGTTGAACCTCTAAGCGATTTTCACAAAGATGAAGTAAGAGATATAGGCAGAGATCTCGGTCTACCAGTCGACTTAGTTGAACGACAACCATTTCCAGGGCCAGGCCTAGCTATCCGGATTCTCTGTGCTGAAGAACCTTATATAGAAAAAGACTACTCAGAAACACAGGTTTTGTTTTTCTTAACAACGAAAAATCCATTTTATTTTATTTTTTATAGGTTATAGCAAAAGTTATAGTCGATTTTCATAACAAACTATTGAAAAACCATGCATTAATAAATCGCGTAATTGGCTCTACCACAGAAGCAGAACAAAAGGAACTTAAGCGTATTTCGTCCATAGATAAGGTGCAAGCTACTGTTTTACCTTTGCGATCTGTCGGTGTACAGGGTAAGTAATAATATACATAAATAAATATTTTCAGGAATTTTGTGATCAAATTCATAAAAAACTATTCGAAATGACAAGAAGTCATTGGAGACTATTTAAGTAAAACTAACGACATAAAGGGGACAAAGTCAAGAAGTTGATGAACAAGACCTCAATGTCTTAATTCCTGCCGGTGGTGGGTATCAATTACTAGGAGAACAAGATTGAAAATTAGCAAATAGATCTATAAACAGCCAGAAAGTGGGATCGATTCCTGCCGGAAACAGCGGCTTCATTGGATAATGTCCCAAATACATTATTTTATTCATTTCAGTATATATTATTTGTTGAAAAGTATCAATTTATCTTCCACATTGGCAAAGATGCAATGTGCCTAAACCACAATGCAAAAACCAAAACAGTTTTTATGCTTTCGCAACACATTGCATAAATTATAATAACTGTGTTCAATTAGGCAGGAGGATGCTGATGGGCTGATTCGGTCCATTGCCACTACACAAAGTGTCGTTAATAGGGACCATACACGAGACACATGTGCGTTCGATCTGTGTGAATTCGTTTCGCCCATACACGACACACAAATTCATTTTGCGTGCCACAGGCAAGCGGAACATTTCTTGGAATTTATTTCTAATATAACACTTTTATCTATTTCTTTGTTTTTCGTTAATAAGTTATTCCAACTTTTATTTTTCTCAATTTATATTTTCGTTTGGCTAATTGCTAATTAATTTTTTATAAGATCAATAAATTCTGATACGAAATCTTTATTAATGGGGTAGCCTGCTTTAGAATCTTCAAACACTCGATTTTTTTTTTTTCCTAAAATCTCTAAAAATTATCTAAGAATATGTCCCTAAAGTTATAGATGGGAATTCGAAAGAAAGAGCTAGAAGGGAAATAGTGACCGAGCGTCTAGCAGATATTTGAGCGCTTGGGCGAAAAGCGAAAACTTTGACGTGCAATTTCTCGGTTTTTCATCTTAACGATTTTTCTTAATTGGCGACTAAACGTCGTATGGAATGGGTATATATAGTATCTTCTATTTAAACTATAATAAATAAACTAAGAAAAGTCAAGTTTGAACACATTTTTAAACAACATTAAGTAAATTTCTTTTGGACAGAACCACTTATTTAATTTTTTTTTTTTTATTGAAATTTTACACTTAACTAGAAGATAAGTTATTAAAAAAATATGAATCTCTTAAATTTTTTTCTTTCTGATAGAAATTGCGTCCTGCATCCTGCCCGCCGTCCGGAAAATGTTCAAATATATAACTATAAAGCTTAGAAACTTCACTTGAATCAATTATTTCTTTCCCTCCCAAAAAAATCCTCGAAAAAACCGATTTTTTGAAGCTTCCCCCTTAACACTTGCCATTGTTCGTCCGCGATCTTCACTGCTCGGCGACACGAGAGAAATGAGATTTTGTGCGCACACAACGACATACACGACGCATATGTGCGCACACCGATCGTAAAAAATCAAACATTTTCGCGAACATGGATCGGAACGCGCACAAGCCCATTCACGAGTAAACCGCATGCGCACACATACCGATCGAACGCACTTGTGTGTCGTGTATGGGCACGTTAAGCGAAAACACATATGTGAAACTGCCATAACTAACTACTCAATTAAAATACAAAACTGTAATTTGCCAGAAAGAGTGACAACTTTGCGCTAATTTTTTTACGTGGTCGTGGTAAATATACATATCTTTTGAACCGCTAAAGCTAACTAGACTAAACTTGCTGAGTCGTTTTAGTACTTCGAACCCATTGTAAATTTTATTAGATATGTTCTCACGAGATTTGTCACATTAGTAAACAGCTGATTTCGATATTGGGAAGCTGTTTCGGAAATACTTTGTGAACTAATGTRTTATGCAAAGTATGCGACTCTCAATGTRTGCTTTTTTTGAATTATACATATATCTGTATAAATTATGCAGATAACAATTTTGGRCATAAAAGTATATTGGAAGAATAATGCTACTTCATTAAAAATAAATACACTTTCTTGTTGTTAGATTTTTGAAACCCAGGATACCTTGTACTGTTGGTCAGAAACGTCAATCTTTATATATAAAAATCACGTGTCACGTTGTTTGTCCGCGATGGACGCCTAAGCTACTAAACCGATTTTAAATTTGATTGCACACCGTGTGCAATTTGATCCAACTTGAGAGACAAGATAATTTGGGGGGTCTGGGGTAATAAGTAATAAGCACTGCTATTTTACTTGAAATATTTCTTTTTAAAGGTTGGTATCCAGCTCTCAAATAATTGCTCGAGAAAAAAAATACATTATTTCTTCAAGTAATTTTGACGGCTGGTTACGCATTGTGAATGATCCCGCATAGAAGAGTAAGAGAGAATAAACGAAAGAAAATAAACATTGGGCGTAATATGCATGTATGAATGTGTGAAGTAACATAAATATTTTCATTGCGATTTTAGGAATGTTGTTGATGATTGGCAAGTTTTATACAACATTTCAAAAAGAAATATACTTATAATAATGAATTTAACTAATTTAGGACGAATTTAATGATTACTTTGAATTTCCTTGAAGAAACAAATTTTGATTTCATGTTTCTTCGCAAAACCAGGTTTGCCATATTCGCATTTTATTGAAAAAATTTATTCAAAACTAGTACTACATTTCTTTAGAGCTGCATACTAGCACAAGTAAATTTATCGCAGGAAAGTTTCTTGACCGTTTCTTAAGCGTTTTTTTATATGAAGTTTTTACATTTCTTGAGAGCTGGATACTAAGCTTAAAATAAAAAGAATCTTTTCAGTTGAGATTGTATTTCAAATCTGTTTTTATTTTTGTTGAGCAGCTCCTTTTCTACAAAATTCTTAGTTCATGTTTTTAAATTATTTACCAGACCAACGCATAACACATAATAAGTACGTTGTCTTATATAAAAGTACACGTATATTTTACCAGCAAATGCATTTGCTAGGAATGTTCTCACGAGATTTGTCGCATTAGTAAGCAACTGATTTGGATATTGGGAAGCTGTTTCATATGGTTTTGTTTTGATTTAGTGGCATTGGGAAATACTTTGTAAACTTACGTATTATGCAAAGTATGCGACTCTCAATGTGTGTTTTTTTTTAATTATACATATATATCGTAAAAATCTTTTTTGATATCGGTATTGTCTGCATAAATTATACAGATAACAATGTTGGACATAAAAGTATATTGGAAGAATAATGCTACTTCTTCTTCTTCTTGATTGGCGTAGACACCGCTTACGCGATTATAGCCGAGTTAACAACAGCACGCCAGTCGTTTCTTCTTTTCGCTACGTGACGCCAATTAGATATTCCAAGTGAAGCCAGGTCCTTCTCCACTTGGTCCTTTCAACGGAGTGGAGGTCTTCCTCTTCCTCTGCTTCCCCCGGCGGGTACTGCGTAGAATACTTTCAGAGCTGAAGCGTTTTCGTCCATCCGGACAACATGACCTAGCCAGCGTATCCGCTGTCTTTTAATTCGCTGAACTATGTCAATGTCGTCGTATATCTCGTACAGCTCATCGTTCCATCGAATGCGATATTCGCCGTGGCCAACG
>NW_017537347.1:63327-64516 GCF_001853355.1 Bactrocera latifrons
TCCTCACTTGCGTGAACTTCTACACATGACTTCATCCTCCATTACTACTACTGCTACTTCATTAAATATAAATACACTTTCTTGTTGATAGCTTTTTGAAACCCCAGGATACCCTTTACTGTTGGTCAGAGACGTCAATCTTTATATATAAAAATCACGTGTCACGTTTTTTGGTCCGCGATGGACGACTAAGCTACTGAACCGATTTTAAATTTGATTGCACACCGTGTGCAATCAATTTATAATCGCAATATTATATTATTGCAAATTATTTGTATATTATTTCTAAAATATTCTAACAGATGACGTTATCTGTTGGCTGGATTGAGTAAGTATTCAACAGATGGCGCTATGTATGCAAACTTCAAACGACATCTGTCAAAAAATAGCAAAATCGGTAATTTTTGAGCAGTGTTGCCTACCAAAATTTGGTAAATTCAGCTAAATGCACGAAATTCTTGTGCATTACAAATATGCATTAACATGAGTCAAATGCGCAAGTAAATGTATATTAAGCCCGCTAATGCAAATTAACGCTGTCTGTCAGGGCTATTACTTACACTAAAGTATAAACTAAATTCTTTTAAAGTGAATACTGTGAAATTATACTAGGTTTTAAATAATTTTTAAATTTGCTATGAATCAAATCCCAATGTATGATATATAGTATGTATCTTGATGAGAGGAGGTACAAAGGCTCCACGATAAAGGTAAGTAATTGCGGGATTCTGTAACCAGTCTCTATTTGAGACATTTTGAGTTAAAATCTCAATATGTGACTAGATACTATTCACTAAACAGTATCTACCGTTAGTCTCAAAATAATGCCTCAAATTTGAGACCTGGTAGTTAGGGAGCGTTCAAGTATTACGTAACGCAATTTTTGAAGATTTTTTACACCCCCCTTCCCCCTCGCAATGGACCGTAACGTTTTTCTGTACCCCCATATGAGATGAAGCTACAACACCCGAATCCTATAGAAATCAAGACGTTAACATTAGAAATAGGTAATATTGACACATGCGATAAAAAGGAACATAATATACAAGCAGATGCCTGTCTCTTATACACATCTAGATGTGTATAAGAGACAGTTAGTAAACAGCTGATTTCGATATTGGGAAGCTGTTTCGGAAATACTTTGTGAACTAATGTGTTATGCAAAGTATGCGACTCTCAATGTGTGCTT
>NW_017537347.1:65261-70948 GCF_001853355.1 Bactrocera latifrons
GGTAGTTATGTTTTTTGACCATATTATTGAAAATTTAATATTTGTTATCGACATATTTATTTCCATTCAAGTGTAAAAACATCTCTGAATAATGAAATGTAATAGATTTTGAGACTGTCACTTACAGAATAGCAAAATCGTTTCAAGTCTCAAAAATTGTCTTTAACTTAAAATCTCAAATTTAGAGACTTGAGACTGTATCACAGTACAGAATCGCACGGTAAATTTGGTTATCGAGCTATTTATTTTCTGCTTGCTTCTCATGTTATTGATTTATTTATTAATGATAGTTAATCGATTTACAAAAATTCATTTACCAATTTGCAGATAATTTAACGGTGTTTAATATTGCTATCTTCAAAAATTAATTAATATACTACTGTGATCAAATTGAAAGGGGAATTTTGTCCATTTCATTTCCTTCAAAGTATTCCCCTYCCGCTGCAATACACTTATGCCAACGAATTTTAGAGTTATCTGTGCACAGAGACTTTTTCAGCTTTTATATTCTCAATTGAGTCAAAACGGTGTCGTCGGAGTGGTCATGTGAATCTGCTGAATAGCCACAAGTTACACGAAAGTAGATCAGGCGAATGCGGTGGTTGCGGCATGATATTATTTGAAAATTTGGCGAAATGTTCACGAATAAGTAATGCAGTATGAGATGGTGCACTCGCACTTCTTTTGCAATAAATTCAGATATAGAAAAAATCAAGGAATTCACTTTTAGAGCCTCACAAAACGACGCGTATATGAAATACTAATGAATGTTTTAACGTGAAATTTAGCATAGATGTCACTAACGGTACTACCAACTTACTGATTGGAAAAACACACGAAGAATAAATTAAAAATTCACCTTTCTATTTTATCACAATAGTATATATGAACAAATTATAAAAAGCTCCCCATAATTTTTTAATAATGGTGCAAATATTTTTATTTTAATTATTTTTATTCAACTTCTATTAAGAAATATTTTGCACTCCTCATTTCAATGTGTTATAAAAGCATGTTTTTGAGTTTTTTTTAATATTTCTACGTTGAAATTATTATTCTAAGTCGAATGACACCGAAAATAATGCCAGATAATTTATACACTGTTCTTGAGGAAAAAAATTAATTGATTCAGAGTATTTTTCCGAATCTACAGAGTAATTTCTTGAATCACAACTAGCTCGGTGAATGGGCTATTTTGGCAGCCAAAAATGTAGGATGTTGACGAAATTAACTTCCAAATACAACAGTTGTTACCAGGTTAAAAGACATCAAACCCAATCGATACTGTTTTTAAGGAAAATGAAAGTGAATCCACCTCGATTGTGCAATGAAGCGAGTTTTGTTAACAAAAAGATCACCGGAAATATTCTTGAAGCAACCATATTATCTGAAAAGATTCCAATGATACCATCGGATTCTACGATACCCTTCCGGAGGCTACATTTTCCAATTTATTTAGCTTTTGCAATGACGATAAATAAATCTCAAGGCCAAACAATGTTCACTTGTGGTTTAGATTTGGAAAATCCATGTTTTTCGCATGGGCAACTATATATAAGTTCACGTGTAGGAAAACCGTCAAATATATTTGTGTTAGCTAAATACGGATTAACCAAAAATATTGTGCACCAATTAGTGCTAAATTAAATTGAGATTAAAAGTATTGATAATTAAAATTCTTAAAGATTTAGAACTATTTGTTAGAAAAAAAAAAATAAAAAATTTAAATTAATTATTTTGTATTAACTTTTGCCAAATTCAATAGTATGAAAATTTTATTCAATCGTATTAAAAGTACCTCCTTTTCAAATTCCAATCCAGTGGATTCTTATATCAGCTTTGAAGTTTCCGTCTTCGTTTGTACATAATAATTTCATTGTATTAAGGGGTAACTGTTCCCCATGAAGAGTTTACTAAAATGTAATATAACAAAAAATTTAGCCACAGCAACGCGTGACCGGGTCTGCTAGTAGTATTTTGATGTTTAAAATCAAGTAAATAGTTAACAAATTATGCTTAAATGTTATTGATAGTTATTCCCAACTAACAATTTTGTGAACAAATTACATGAATTTTCTAAATTCATTATAGAACCATTTCGAAAATGGGAATTTTTCACCATGTAAAGTTCACAAAAAAAAGATAAATTTGTGAATGGCGTTCACGCGAAGTTCACGATAAGGCTGAATTAATCTTTCCCACAAAAGACGGTTAAGTTTACATGTATATTAGATATCTTGAGTGATATCTAAAAAAAACATAAGTTTTTACATAGTTTATATTAAATATAACTTTACATTATTTTATTTTTCAGGTGATAAAAGAACTTATAGCTATGTGGTGGGKCTTTCTAGTAGCTCAGAACCTAATTGGAATGATTTGATATTTTTGGCTAAATTAATTCCTCGTATTCTTCATAATGTCAATCGCGTTTGCTATGTGTTTGGAGGTCCCGTGCAATATCAAATTACGGATATAACTCATACTACTCTTAATAAATACGTTTTAGAGCAACTAAGGGAAGCTGATGCTATAGGAAACGAAGTATAATTTATAAAAGTTGATATTTTGTAGAAATACGTTTAGCATTGATTGCATTCTATGCTTCTTAAATTTAGATAATAATTCAGGCAGGACTACATCGTGTAATTTCGCAAATGCCAATTGTTCTGATTCCCGTGCATTTTGACAGAGATCCGACGAATCGAACTCCGTCTTGTTGTAGGTCAATAGTCTTAAGACCATTTTTAACAAATGATTTTATGACCGGAGTACCAGTAATACCCGGATCGCTTCAGTTGCCAACACAGGTAAGAATACAATCTTTTTATGTTACGTTAATTGTGTTTTCCTGTTATAAGTTTAGTACAGCTGTCTTTGCTTTGACATTTCTCCGCTCACTATCTTCGATTACTTGCAAAAATATTTCATTTGTAAGAAGCAACAAAGAAACATGGGATTACATACAGTACTATATATACCTCATTAAATTGGTATAGCCTAGCCGATATTACTAAGTTTTGTTTTACACATATTATTTTAAGTTTTACTTAATGAAATGCAAGGTTAAAAAATTAATATTCTTAGTTGTACAACGATTTCCAAATCTTAAAATCTTTTTGTTTAACTTTTAATTTAATTAATTATTGGCTATCAAAATGAGTTCTGTCCAACCATGACTATTTCTGAAGAATTCGTAATTTTTTTTGTAAATTTAGGTAAAAAACAAAGTTAGACATAATATATTGTTTCCCATAGAATGTGGCAAAGGCACTATTTTTATATCTAAACAATGTATTTTAAGGTTGTAACACCCAGAAGGCAACTTCGGAGACCCTATAAAGTCTATACATATATGTAGGTATGAAATGGGTGAAGTTTACATAGACGATGCTGTATCAGCTCGTGTAGCACAACAATGGTTCTCTCGCTTCCATTCTGAAAATTTCGATTTACACTGATAGAATAATGTCGCTAGCGAAAAAATGGCAAAAAGTGGTCGACCAAATTGTTACATATTTGTTTATTTATTTATTATTATAAATAAAAAAAATAACTTAGGACGTTTGATTAGAAATACGAAAAGACTTTTTCGACTACCCAATATATCAGCGTGCTATGTTGAATCGATCGTGATCCATGTACATATGTGTGTATAACCAGGACATATCGTCGGCTTAACGTGCAAAGGTGCTACGTGCCATTTTTGAATTATTAAATAAAACAAAAAAAACTGAATAAAAATTGAAGTTCAAAATTTTTTTGTTTTTTCTATCGCAGTTTTGTCATTTAACTACAAAAAAAATATAATAAAAAATTTAATGAGCGCCTTTATATAGGCCTTTTTTTGACTTAGCACATTTTCTGGAGTTATTTGCACTTGGATATATTGGACTTAGCACATTTTCCAAAAAGAAATATTGCGGTTTTTTTTTTTTGCAAATGGCGTATTTTATTATCACAAAAAAATATTATACAGTCTTACTTCGTAGCTGTCGTTTAAAGGAATGCATAAGTACTTAAATGGAAAATCTTTGTTTAAGCCTTAAACTTTAAGGTATCACAAAAAGTTAATATATTAGTTCAGTCTTAATTCATTGCTGTTTGGAAATTATAAATTAAGCAAAACAAAAAAATATATTAAAAAATAAAAAGATATCACTCATGTGGCAGGTCGTCATAATATTGATGGTAGTCTCTTGGCAAAGAAGTTTTTAAATATTGCAAATCTGCGTATTTTCTTGCTGTTAATTTTCTTCTTTCTTGGTGAAGCTGTGGCAAATTAGAGCAATCCGTTGGCACAAACTTCTGCCCACTCTTTGTTGTAAATAGCTCCATGGCTCGGGAAAACGCAATTTATAAAATATTTCCCTTTCCGGTGTGTATTTAGTCGCACGAATATCGGTGACTTTTGATTCACCCTTTCCGCGACCAGGACGAATTGTTTTTAAAAATTATATGCCCTTGAAACATTTGAAAAAAGTATGATCCAAATACTCTACCTTATAAGGTGTAGGTTTCTTTCAAGCATTCTGGCATATTTGAATATACTCTGCTGGTACATTAACAATTCGGTGTTTAATAACACGCTCGATAACTGAATGTACGCTGTCAGCTTCCATTTGGGTGTGCCCCGTTTCTAGTATTTTTTGCTCAATTATTACGACATGTTTAATAGATGTATTGAGCAAAGCTTTACTCATAGAAACATTCCTATTCTGGTACGTACATCCATCACTATAAAGAATATTTTTCGTAGCAGCTGCATTCTGGGTAAGATTTGGAATTATTTTATTCTCCATGAAGTACACCCAAATGCTAGCAAATTCTTCGGCAGATAATCCACCTTCTACTTCGTTCAAATTGTGGACTTGCAACTTCGTACRGTAATAAAGGCTGCTTACTTGGGATTTTGGTGTCATTAAGACCGCTTGCATATCAATAGTAAACACGAAGGTTTTTTCGATTTTGTCCTTTTGTTTCTCTTCCCAGCTTAATGTTTTTTTGCCTGGTGAAGATTGTAGACGTCATCCAAAATATCTCCCACAGTATGTCGCGYACAGATTTCACACTGATCTTTTTTAGGGAAGAATAGACCAAGCTTTTGATCCGCAAAGGCGTTATAAAATGCTGAAATAGAGAGTGGGGGTTTTCCATGTGCATTACACCAATCCTCTGCGTAAAATTCGAAGAGTTGTTTTTTTGACGACCATTCTGGCAAATGATATTTTTTTTTTTTTTGAGTTGTTGCACGGCTGTAATGTGATTCCATAGTTGGCAGAGATTTGAAAAACGAATTTAGAGATTTACGTGCAATGCTACAATTTAGTTGTGGTGCGATCGTTGTAGTGTTTCTTGAAATCGTAGGCTGCTTAACCCAATTTAGCACCGTACGTCTGCCAATGCTAAGAGTGTTCAAGAAGAACTTTCTGCAAACTTTAACATTTTTTTTGCTCGACTCTTACATGGTATTGAAATGTTCGAGTCCTTCTGCTCTTGTGTTTATCTTGGCGATTTCGCATTCTTGCAGGAGTTGTTACTTGAATCAATATATTTACATAAGTCTGTTTCTCTTTCCAGTCTATTTGCCAGAATTGTTTAAACAATGCTTGTCTTTGGTCTTCAGTAATTTTTGCACAGTGGAGAGCAGCAGAACTAGTGGCTTTTTTTTACAGCTACATCGCTCT
>NW_017537347.1:71778-79894 GCF_001853355.1 Bactrocera latifrons
CCAATTTTTTTTTTTTTTTTTTTTTTAGCTGATGTGTTTTATATTTATCTATCGAATCTCTTCACCCCAATAAGCTGCCCAATTTCGGACCACTATACCGTATAGTTACCACATAAAACTGATCTATTAAAATTAAATCCTTTTATAGAAAACTCTTATTTGACAAGAAATTCCTAACGAAATTTCGAGTGAATTATTACAGTGATCCATCCCCAAACATATTGCTCAGGTCGAATCACGTATAACTGCCTTACAAACTAACTGATCAAAATCAAGATAAAGATTTTCATAAAAGATCCGTAAGCAACTTTAATTATACTTAAATGTTGTTTATATAATATCATCCTATCACCATTTGTATACATGGCCGATCACGTTTAAAGATTTCGTTATAAGTACATATGTATATAAATAAATGCTTAAGTCGGCACACCTCTGTAATGAGTTGTAATTTTTACAATGGATAAAAATATGAAACAAAGTCTCAAATTTTGCATTTATACTCAATTTCGTCTGCGAAATGTTAGAAAAGAATTACGATGATTCTGTTTTATCAAATACGAGTGGTACAATGTTTTCAAAGACGGTCGGGAGATCGTTCAACTGATGAAAATATTAAAAAAAGTAGTGGATATTGTGCTTGAAAATTGTCAGACAAGTGTTAGTTAGATGGCAAGAGAGCTCTACACCTCTCGCGAGTCCACTCTTGCTCGGCTTCCGATAAAACGTTATAACTGCCTATGAGAGATGAGACATGGGTTTATAAGTTTGACATTCAAACAAGTCAACAATCGTCGGAATAGAGGGAAAAAACCGATCCGAAACCAAAAAAAACACCCCAAAGCCGTTCAAATATCAAGGTGATGTTTTTTGTTTTTTTCTATATTCTTAGTTTTGAGTATAATTAATTTGTTCCGGAGCTAAAGACGGTCAGTAAAGGGTTCCATTTGGCCGTATTGAGGTGTTTGCATGAGAATATCTTTCGATAATGGTCGGAATTGTAGAAGAACAACTCATGGATATTACACGATGATAATGCATTGATCAGCCACCGTATTCACCAGATTTAGCTCCGTGAGATTTTTTCWTATTACCCAAACTGAAGTTGCCGCTTCGTGGAACCTGTTTTCAGTAGAATGAAGAGATAAAACAATGTTCGCTAAGGGCCATTCCAAAAAGTATTTATGAAATGTTGCGACAGCTGGAACAACCGTTGGCATAAGTGTATTACATCTGGTGGGAATTATTATGAAGGCGAAAAAAATAAAATTTTATGAATAATTAAATATTTTGGGTTTTATTTATAATTTACGGATTATGAAATTGCATCAGGAAGTTTATGATTATTCTTTAAATTAATAAATTCTAAATTAATTTTATGAGTCACATTTTTAATAGGTCTTGTGCACACTTAAGCTTTAATTATCGCTTGCCAACGACGATTCGGTAGTGTCAAATTTTGCAACTCTGGCCCATTAAATTTCTATAGCGGCTTTTAAAATATGCTTGAACGAAATATTGGGTTTTTGAATACTTTTTTCTAATATGTGTTCTATTTGATTAATGTCAGGTGATTATGGTGATGTTTGGAGTTTCTTGCAGTTTTTCAATAAGGAGCTACAAAAGTAGAACGATAGGGAGAGCAAACGACGCCATATTTTTCCCCGCTCTTTTGACATTTCTCTTCAGTAAGGTTTGCAATTTCATCATGAAATGATATGCGATCCAACAACGAGTCGAAATTATTAAATTTAAAAACTTGTGTTGAAATTAGTTCTATGAATTATTGTTATAGTACCTGAACTATTACTACACAATA
Organism: Bactrocera latifrons; assembly: GCF_001853355.1. NCBI lineage: Eukaryota > Metazoa > Arthropoda > Insecta > Diptera > Tephritidae > Bactrocera > Bactrocera latifrons. The sequence continues at coordinate 73,598 of NW_017537347.1, forward strand.
AGTATCTAAATCAAATATTTTGAAAACAGTAAAGTTTCAATAATTAAGAATGCGGCAATTTTATGTTGAGCGTATCTGTTTTAAATGATAATAATTAATGCATTACTAATAATAATATTTTTTTCATTAAAGGTTCTCCATAACATTGTTCATGAAATTTCGAAATTAGATGGTATATCCCGAGTTTTATACGATTTGACATCTAAACCACCAGGTACAACCGAATGGGAGTAACTCTATTATCTAATTTTAACCTGATTTCTGTGAAAGAATCATCTATCTCTATTATAAATCGTATGAAATATGTGGAAATGCTAAAAATATATTTGCTGATTTTAATTTTATAGTTATTGAATAAAATAACTTTTTTACTTATTGACCATGTATTCAACGGCATACTTAACGCCTTTTATTACATGTGATTATTTCAGGCTAAAAGGAATACTTTTTTGTATAATTATTAAATGACATTTTTTACTCGTTTTCTAATACTTAGAATTAATCAAGCTATAATCAATAAGGTTAAACGTATAATAGTGAAAAGTTCGTGTTCACATAAAAAATGCGCAACAAAATATCCGTTTTCGCATGAATTAACGATTTGTATATACATGTAAGACCTAACAAGTACATACAAAAATTCGAAATCGAATAATTGTTTAATTTTCTGAGCACACTTTAAGATATAGATAATTATCATATTGAGAATTGAGTGGTATTAAGGATTATAGGACTGAAAAACATCAATGCAATATACATTTACTTAAATATTCAATGATTATGTCCCCTATTACTATTTTCAACTCGACTGGATGGAATAAACAGGTGGAACTAACTCAAAAATTTTCTGTAAGTATACGACCTGACTCCGCAGGCATTCTCCTGCGGGAAATTATGTGTTTTGAAATGTAAAGAAAGTTAAATTTATATTCTTTTGAAAATCATTTATTTGCGATTTTTCTAAATTTTTTTCAATGTGGCGCAGCTTAATAAACAACATTTTTTGGCGTTAAAGTACAAAGAAGATGGTGTTCCAACCTCCCAGAATTAGACTTTAAATCTTCAGTTTAAGCCAATAACATTGGTATTTTTGGAAGCTAAAATTGCGCGTGAACTCAAGCAATTGTAAATACGATAATTTGGCCAATGTTTGGATAAACATTAGTTCATATTTCGTTGATGTGAATTGACAAAAGGCAGATGGAATTGATATCAAACCCACTGGAAGTATCAACCGAAATTTGCCCATTTCCAATTCTTAGCGAATACGATGTAAAAAGTCGTCTGCAATGTCATTTTTGTTCGTATCCCACGCATATTTGAAGGCTGATTTGTTGAAATTATCAACGCGAAAAGTTTACAAACTTCAGTAGAAGTAGTTATCGCATCGCCCTAGTTTGATTCCAGTTATTATCATGTTTCAGCAATTGCAATTGCTGGCGTGCTCCTCGAAAAGTTGCACACACCGTACCATTTAGAGTACGCAATGACTCAAATGAAATTCAACCGCGTACAATAATCAATAGTAACCGAAGGTAGAAGCAATCGTCGTTTTTAGGGTGGCTTGTATAAATTAGTCCTAATGCAGTTCGTTTATTGTATTCTCTGGGTTGAAATACACTCTTTGGTCTTCTCCAAATGTACTGCGAGATGTATAACAGTCGGAAAACGTCCATGAATTGCAAAAGTAAATATCTTACAAAACGCTTCACTGCGTTTCACGCACCGAACCATTTGATACTTGCTGATCTTATATTGTTCAAGGCCAAYAACCGCCATGTTGCTTTTTTTGGTGACGTACTTGCAAACGTATTTGATCGATTTTACCAATCTGCAATACTCAACATAGACATGAATTTTGAATGTGAATTAGACAACAGTTGCGGATATGCTAAGATCCATGTGTTGTCAACTTCGATATTCACGCCTCTAAATTGAATACTAAATCTTCTGCCATTGTCGTCTGGTGAGCGACGACGGCACAGTGGATATCTATCATTCCAGTTCGCGTTTCCGAAAGAAAAGCACGTGGCTGGTGTTTCGTGCATTTGTTGTCAGACATACAAACCGAATTTGGATTGTGGTGTCCACTATGTCCATGAACCATATTGGTTTTCACCACGTATAATTTTGAATATATCTCTGAATCAGAAATTTCCGCAGAAATGATTTCATAAATTTGATTTGATGTAACCACGATCCATAATTGATCGCGATCCATAAATCCGCACGTATATGTCATTCCATCCTGGGATTACTTGTGCATGTGCTTGAGGCTGCCAATGTAATATCTTATTAACATATGAACAGAGAATTTGGGTTTCAACGCCAACTTAACATAAAGCATAAATTATAAGCAAACAAGCAAACGAAAATCTTAGTACAGTTAATATTAATATAAGAACTAAGCGAATTTAGAAAGAAGTACAGTTAGCTTTATGATTAGGAGTAAGAAAATAACAATTTATGTTAATATAGTCAGTCTTAAGATTCGATYCAATGGATGAAAAAGTAAAAGCCCACAGTTTCTGGTGCGGTCCATGGAAATTTGTCTTTAAATAGAAAACAATGACAAAAAAAATTGCAATTACACCTTTTTTTACGGTGGATACGTTCCTCAGAAATCGGTGTAAAAAAAAACAACCGTTTCCTATAGTAAAATGGTTCCTTGTCATCTGAAATCAGTGTATGATGAAATAAAGAACTATATTTATTTCAAAACACCGTGCAAAAATGTTGAAAACTATAAAATTTCAGATATGCATAAAAATTGTATGTTCATATGACATTTTATTGAGCATTAAAACTTAAAATACATAATTCATACRGGTGAAAAATTGGTAGATTAAGCAAAAATCAAAAGAAATCTGTTAATTTGGAATTAAGAACAAAAAAATTTTATTAGAAAGGAGGAAAAAATATTTACATAGCTACATAATTATTCGTCGCTACTTGATAACAAGCTTGTTTGCTATAAGCTGGACTGAAGTCGGTATCATCGCCGGAGATATCCATTTCGGCAATGTAAATATCATAAAACTTTAGTGAAATTATTTGTGTACAGTCCGTTCAAAAAAATAACGTTAAAAATGAAAAAATATATATTTATATTATTCGGCAAATTTAACTTATGAAAAGGTCTAACCAAGCAGAGCTGGCCTAAATCATTAGAAGTTAGGAGGAGGTAATTAATAACTTGCTGCAGCAAACGGTATAATTGCAGCGGCAAAAGTAACAACAATAAGAGCCAACATCTACACAACCAACAGTCGCAACAACTCGTTTTAGTGACACAAACAGCAACTGGTCGAAGGTAAGGCAGCATTTGAAATAAAGGTACCAACCAACAAGAGCACTCGAGGATTTTCTTTTGGACATGGGCATCTTAGGGATATTCTAATAGAAAATTGACGGAAGTTACCGTACTCATTTGATTGATGTACAAGGTGTGTTCTAAAAAACTTTTTGAACCTAGCGCCCCCTGGTGCCGCTATCTATATGTCGACTGATGCGTTAGAATCTGCTATCATTATCGATTGTCCAGTGACAATTTCATGACATTTCATTGTTTGGAAGTGAAGTTATTGCGTTTTAAATGTCAGTATGTTTGTGTTATCGGTGCGAAAATGAGCTTCGAACAAAGACCCAACATTAAATTTTGTTTTAAAATTAGTAAAACTTTTACCGAAGCGTTTCAATTGATGAAACAGTTTATGCCGATGATTGCCTATCCCGTAGCAGAGTTCAACTCAACGTTTTCAAAGAGAGATTCCATCGAAACTGCGTGAATTCATCAAAAATCATTATTAAAATTCATGGAAGTGCAATTGAACATCTCCAAACGTTTGTGCACGATAATGCGACGTCTCATTGATCGACGCTTGTTACGGATTATTTGAACAAAAATCACATTTTAACAATTAACCACTCTCCGTATTCTCCTGATATCGCACAGGGCGACTTCTTCCATTTCTTAAAAATGCATTTGCCCATGAAAGGAAAGCGTTATGCAGACGTAAAGGCCATTCAAAAGTCTTGGACAGGCATACTGGCGGCCATACCGTCCAAAGAGCTACAACACTCGCTCGACATACGTTTGGACCGTGCAAAAAGCTGTATTGAACATAATAAGACTATTTTGAATAAAATAAATTGATTAAGTCCTGTTTATTTTGTAACGCATCTCGTATTATAGCTATACTATCAAAGGACACTATAAAATCAAAAGAAGTTCGAAACTAGTAAATCGAATAATATAAAGGAAAAAATAATCAAATTACTCAAACCAATAATAACTATAGTAGCTATAACCGTCATATAAAATGTTAGATTTTGTTAAAATTTTATATTTATAATACGTTTTTATTCTTCAGTGGTTAGAACAAGAAAATGTGTAGGTACATACAAGTTCAGCAGCTATAATATGATTTCATTTTAAATACATCAGAGTTGTATATGTGCGTTGTTACACGCAGGACTGCATTTCAACTCGCGTTCTCAACGTTCATATGCATGCATATTACAAATCAATAAGATTCATATAATTAATTTAAACCTAGCATTCCTGTCAACTTCTCGTGGCTAGGCTCTGATAAACAACAATATTTGAGATCGATCCCGCCTCCTCGATATATATCCCTTATATAGTGATATTTTATGTCGTTATGTTAAGTKCCTGCGTGATGTACTGGATTCTTTACAAGATTTATAGCACTGAGGTTATCTCCATTTACCATGATCTTCTTTGGACATTCAATTCTCATTTCTTCCAAAAGTGTTCGTAAAAATACTGCTGTTTTTCCGGCAGACGTAAGTGCCATGTTTTCGGCCTCGGTGCTGCTGAGTGCTACTGTCGTTTGTTTCTTTAACTCATGAAAAAACAACTCCAGCAAGGTATAAATGCATACCCCGTATATGGCTTACTCTCGCTGCTATCGCCGCCCCAATCTACATCGACAAAGCATTCGATTTCTTTGCCAGTGCTATAATACCGCAATCGCATGCCTTGAATATGTTTTGAATGTGGATCGTTGTTTCGTAGCACAAGTTTACACACTGAGTGCAAAATATCTGGAATTAAATACCTTTTAATATTCCGACCAACTTCATTTTCTATTACCGCCCACTCTGCTTAAGACCATACAATGTTTTTTTCAGTTTCAGACAATGAATTGGATAACTACAAACCCAGCTGGTTGGCTGATATAAATTTCATCAAACAACTCGCTGTTCAAATATGCTGTTGAAAATCTGTTTGATGGAAAAACAAAATCATTGTTATTGTGGTATATCGCACCACCGGTGAAATATATTTTTATAATTCATGCGGTAAATTTAGCCTTTAGCAACTAATCTTGCTTTAAAACGTTCTATTTTACCGTTTTTGCCTTTCTTCAAAGCAAAATCCCACATGTTGCGCACTACTTTCTGCCCTTTCGGCAATTCCGCAAGTTACTATGTATCATTGTCTAATAGCGATTGGTATTAATTTTCCATAGTTTCGTGCCACTCGTTAGTATATTGGCTTGTCAACTCCTGTCCTATCTTTTCTAGTACTTCTATTTCATCATACTGCATCATATTTAAATAGCTGTATTGTTTCGTTGGTCTGCCTGTCCCTCCACTTCGATCTACCAGGTCCTCTCTGCTTTTGTAGTACTCAAATTTCTCCTTCTTCAGCGGATTGGAACTCATCATATCCGTAGCTGTTAAATAGTGCTGATTGTAGTACTTCGCTCTCGCCTGAATTAGTATTTCAAATCTAATGCTGTTGTTGGAGCACGGTTTCGAAGATAGTCTGCAGTGTTAACAGCCTCTGCCCAAAGAGGTTCGTTTACACCCAAACTAACTAGCATACTGATCCCCACTTCAACCAGCGTTTAATTGAACCTTTCTGCAACGCCGTTCTGTTGACGTGTGTTTGGTACGTAAGCTGCCGTATTATACCTCTTCTTCTTCTTGATTGGCGTAGACACCGCTTACGCGATTATGCCGAGTTAACAACAGCGCGCCAGTCGTTTCTTCTTCTCGCTACGTGACGCCAATTAGATATTCCAAGTGAAGCCAGGTCCTTCTCCACTTGGTCCTTCCAACGGAGTGTAGGTCTTCCTCCTCCTCTGCTTCCCCCGGCGGGTACTGCGTCGAATACTTTCAGAGCTGGAGCGTTTTCGTCCATCCGGACAACATGACGTAGCCAGCGTATCCGCTGTCTTTTAATTCGCTGAACTATGTCAATGTCGTCGTATATCTCGTACAGCTCATCGTTCCATCGAATGCGATATTCGCCGTGGCCAACGC
>NW_017537347.1:82264-85979 GCF_001853355.1 Bactrocera latifrons
AGGACCTACTCGTCTCTGTCCTTGTCCCGTCCATCGCATTTCTTGGACGGCGGTGATGTCAGCCTTTATTTTTACGAGGACATCAACGAGCTAGGCAGCGGCACCTTCCCAATTAAGGGAGCGGACATTCCAGGTGCATGCCCTCAATTCGTAGTCCTTATTTCGTTTGCCATAGTCGTCATCAAGAGTGGGGTCTCTCATCCGARGTTGTTGTTGCGTTGTCATTGGGGTGGTTTTTTTTTACGTGGCGGGTGCCAAACCCAGCGCACAACCCTATGCAGGGAATGTTTCGCCTTCTCACTTTAGCTCACCTTCAAACGGATGTTCTTAGGCTACACAGAGGATACTTGGTCAAGGACCGGAAGTCGTGAGCTGCTTGAGTCATATGTAAAAGAATCGTTTCTGGCCACTCCCAAGTGAATGGCGATCAGAGAACTTTCCTCTCTTGCTTGAACTTCTACACATGACTCCATCCTCCTATTATACCATTTTCTTAAAAAAAATTATCAAACAAATTATTTACGAACTCTGTACCATTATCGCTGCGTAGTACTTTCATTTTATTGCCACGTTGGCACTCTGCCATTTTTTAAATTCCTTAAATTTAGTGAAGACTTTATTTTTACTCTGCAAAATATAAACAAAAACGTATCGAACGTTAAAAATATCTCSCGCTGCCAAGTGATGAAATTGTCATTGGGCCGCAGAAATCACTGCCTTTAGTATTTCCGCTGATCGACTTTCTGTACTGCTATATGTTTCTACGTACATTTGCTGGTCATGCACACAGTGCAACATATATCTTGTGGTACTCTAACCTTCATTCCGCAAACCATTTGCTTGTCATTTAATACTCATAGGCTGACAAAATTAACATGACCATAGCACGAATGCTACTTCATAGCATCAYCAATTGATTTCCTTGCAAAGAACAATAGGGGTATTCTTCTGCTCTTTCACGGTGCACGAATTGCAGATATTTCCTCTTGGTGCACCGGCACAACAACAAACACAGGCAGAAATTTATTTGCGATGGCTGTGAAATATGTCAGACCAAAACCGATGTTTAATATCGTGCAATGACACGTCAAAAAATAATTGRTACCCTCTTTCAGCTGTCATTGTAMTTGAATACATATTTTGACGTTAAATTGTTGAGGAAGGTAAATTTTAAATATATTTTATAATTTTTATTTAAATTACAAAAGTTTGTTACAGTTTTTTTGTTAAGAATGAATGCAGAAGGTGCGCCAATTCACAATAGSCATGCAAAATTGTCAAATAAATTGACCGAATCAGCCGTTCATATATCAGTAGATTCTGAAATGGATGCTCTCGTGCCCTTGTATATTTCGGTATAGGATATTTGCAATCTGCAATCTTACAAGAGCAAGAGAATCCCACTAATGTGTTTTAATTGGCTCTAAAACAAATAGATCACTGACCTTATTTGCACCTAACCTGCCCGTAGCTGAAATTTTGTTGTCATCTGCTAGATGATTGCTTCTTCATATTCTGCGAACTTTCGATTGCAGCATAAATCTGAAGAGGTGCGTTGTCGACGCACTAAACGCTGGCATGTACATAACTGTCTCTTCGATCAACTTTATCGTCACAGCACTTAGTTTTGATTGCTCATCTCGAGATTCTAATGCTGCAACCAATGCTGCTATATGCGTCCACGCAATGATCGACAAAATAAATGGGTCTAATTATTGAATCCGTTTCGACCTAAAAACTTGACAATTCGATCGAAAATTATTACATTGAAATCATTGAAACCGTTTCGAAAATTAAGTTTTTGATGCCGTTGGACTTACTTGCCGACTCGATAAAATACATTCCTTGGCTAAGAGATAGAGAGCTAATTTCGAAATCATTGAAACCGCAAAATCGAAAATATTTGTCGAAATCTATCCGTTGATCATTGAACTGCGTAAATTGGCAAAAATGGAGCATTTGTAAGTATTTATATAAAAGAATACTGCCGGGATACTTAGCACAAACGTATCGTATTTGCACCTTGTGGTCGTACGAAAAACTTATACTATATGTATTATATATATAGAATACTGAGTGAAAAGTTAATTTTGAAAAAGCCTAACCACCATAATATTCAGACTTGAGAATCCTTTGCGGTTAAAATACAGATGTTTATCTCTTGACGGTGCCATTATCTTTACGTGCGTTCCATCAACTGCCATTACCACACCAGGAATCTTTGATATTTCAAAAAAATGTGTTTTTGCTTCTAATTCTTCGCTGGCAGTCAAATCAATGGAAATCCATCTTCAACATAGCCTGTACGCAAGACTTCTGCCCAAGTTTTGTACTGTACGTCGACATATTCTCTATTTGTACTTTGTCGGCAATAATGTGAAGGCATTTTAGGCAAATTCTGTAGAAAATAGTTCACGTGATATACTTTGGCAACGTTTGTTTTGCTTTTTCGATTTACTSTTTTACTTTTCTTTACCAAGCCAAGGTTGCTTGTATGTAGATTGCCAGTAACCCATTTAGACAGGCTCCATTCACCAAGAGACAGCGTACCCAAAAACAATTTTTTACAAACAATCTTGATCTCTCCTGATGTTTTTAAAGTGTAGACTAATGTGTTTACTCGCCGAGAAATAGTAGCAGTCGTTCTTGAAGTGACCGGTCTTTGAGACACCATAGCAATGACAAACGACTTTTTTTCTTCCCATGATAGTGTCCAAAATACTTTAAAAATATCCTTCCTATATTCTTCTGTAATTTCGTTGCACTGCTTACCAAATTTTTGGGCACATATTTCCGAAAGGCACCGAACTTTCACAGTTCTTTCTTTTCTAATTTGCATTACTCCAGTCTCTTTTTTGCTCCTCTTAATCGATGAATATTTCCGACCACGCATTCGCTAATGTTTTTGGCGGTTTCTAGTCCAGTTTTGCTTATCTCCCTGGCCTTTCCGTGCTCTTTTTATTTTAATAACACCAGAGGATTCATTGAACACTACTGAAGAAGATCCATTCTCAGATAGATYTGATTCAGTGCTGGGATGGTACTCGCTTTCACTTGCGGAAAAGTCGGATTCTGAGSAGAAGCCAGAGTTATCAGAACCTACTGAGAGAAAATGTCCTGCTTTCTCATCCAAAATTACGTTTCCAGTTTGTTGTGTTTCTGGTTCGTGGCATTGATTCTTGATAACAAAATTACCGGTTTCATCATCAAGAACGGCGATTGTTTATTCAAGAATTTCTACAGGTGAAATATTCTTGGACTTGTACCCAGACGGGTAGTCACAGACTCAATTCGAGTGCACGCAGTGCTGCAATTTACTGATGCCTTATTCATATTAAGTGCAGCTTAAGTGGAATTTAAATTCAGTTAAAACTAACACTCTTTCACAGATGCCTTGTATGGCATTTTTTTTTAATAATGAAAAGTAAACTCTTCTGAAATAAATATTCACCAAGCAAAAAGATTACATAAACAACTGCAATGCAATGACTAAAATTCACTTCACACTTTTTTCACTACAAGTACTACAAGGAAACGGTAAATTTTTGTTTTTGAAGTTTCGTTATAGCGTCGACGAACGGGACTCCATACGTTAAGCTGTAAATATACATAACTACACGTATTCATGCTATAGCAAAAGAAAATAAAAAGATCTTTTTGGAGAATAAGAAAACGATTAATACTCAATTAAATATACATTAGTGTGGGTCGATTC
>NW_017537347.1:86834-87847 GCF_001853355.1 Bactrocera latifrons
CAAAAAAGATTACAAAGAAAAATGAACGTAAAGCTTTCAAAACGTCATTCAACATCAACACTTACCAGAAAAGTATAAGCTAGAACAGGTGACCATTCAGATCACCCAGACTCTCATACAGACGACAACAATGTAGGTGCGTCGCACATGGATTCTTCCAAAAACGATTTCATTCTCTAAAACTAAACAAAACACACTAGTATTAGAACACACTGCTTCATCTGCTTTTCTGGATGTCAAAAAAACAGGTTTGATAACAGAGGATAAGGCTAGCTTTATCACTGACAAACGCAAGATTAGTCGGGCAAAAAAAGTATTGGAGTTAAGCTCCAAAACACCGAAAGTATTGACTCTGTATATGGTCTGTATTTTGACGGCCGCAAAGACAATACACTTACACAAGTAAGCGAAAAGTACTACCGCGACACTGTCAAAGAGGAAAATATTTCTCTAGTAGCGGAACCTGGTTGTCATTACTTTGGCCACGTCACCGCTCCTTCCGGGTCAGCTGAGGATGAGACGCGAGCTATATGACAACATTTACAAGACAATTCAGTTGATGTGGAACATCTAGAAGTTGTCGGTGCTGATAGTACCATTATGAACACAGGTTGGAAAGGTGGAATCATTCGGAAACTAGAAGAAAGAATAGGTACACCATTACAGTGGGTTGTTTGTCTCCTACATTTCAACGAACTTCCATTTCGTGCTCTTTTCGAACACATAGATGGTGCCGCAAAGAGTCCAAATACATTCTCTGGCGACATAGGTAAACTGCTCCCTGATTGTGAGAAGTTACCTGTTGTCAAATTTGAAAGTTTTCCAATTACCTTCTGAGGTTATTAATCCGACCCAACTTAGCACAGACCAAGCTTATCTCTATAAAATATCAGAAGCTGTTATTTCCGGTCAATGTTCCTCAGATTTAGCGTCGATGCATCCAGGTAACATGTGCAAATCTCGCTGGCTCACCTGTGCAAATAGAATTATGAGATTATACAAACAAAGGAAAT
>NW_017537347.1:88067-102835 GCF_001853355.1 Bactrocera latifrons
GCCAGAGAAGCAGGGTCTGACACTGTAAATGGAAGGGTTAGATGTAATAAAGTGCCAAAGCTGAATTTCAAAGCTAATAATTATTACGATATGATTAACTGGAAGACTATTGGCTTGACTGTTTCAACAGTTGTTTCTTCAGTTTCTAACGAAGAACTCATAAAAGGGCTGTCGGGTGACACTGGAAATTTAGTGAATTCCCCTCTCTGGTGACAGAGGCATCTTTTAAAGKTATTGGCCCCCTATCCCGTGATCGTTTTATACGCTCTACACTGAAATCTAGGCAACAAGTGCCAAACTTCAGTACAAAATCTGATTTTATCAATAAATTTGATACAGATTCAGACTAAAACAAGCCTGACATATGGTTCGTTGGTTGGGTTGGGCTTGGGAGGAACCCGAAGAGCAGCCACCTCCACGCGGTGGGTTCTGGGTGACCAATACAGGTTAACTGAGAGCTGCAACAATTTTCAACTTTCGCTGTGGCGCCCCGCATTTTCGCTCGTATCTCGGGAATTTCGGTAGCAAAATGACGTGACAAATAACTTTTGTTTTATACATTTTGCCATGAGATGCGTATTTCAGGCGCTAGGTAGACAATTTCACGATTTTAGGCGAATTTCCAAAATTTCAAGGCCGGAGTTGGGGTTGGAGATGCGATCCGATCTCAAAACAAAAAGTCTTCTTAATTTTTTTACGATAGACACCACTTATTGAGATAGGAAGTTGTTGCAGTAATGGAACAGAGAAATAGCAATCGTTTGATATTAAAATCTCAAAACCGCAATTTTTAAAGATACGAGGTGGAGAAAGTAAGGCATCGATATTCTATTTACTAACATGTATATGGGTGTAGGTAATAATATTTAGCCGCTCGAAAAGAGAATAGAAGAATATGAATATAAAGATAATTGAATAATTTAAGTGACAAATTAAATATTTAATTTTTTCATTTTATTGTAAAAGTGGGCTGGGTACGCTAGTTCTAAATAAAAAACAAACAGACAGAATTTTATAAATTAAATTTGACTTGAATAAGTTTAGGGATCTCTAACAGCGATAACTCATTTGAATACGAGATGTGTGTCAAAATGTACGGTCAACATTAATATCTGATAATCAATTTATCACATTTTCTTCTTCTTAGTTGGCATACGCGATTATTGCCGAGTTAACAACAGGGCGCCAGGCACTACTTCTTTTCGCTACTTGAAGCCAATTGGATATTCCAAACGTAGGCCGGTCCTTCTCCACCTTCTAAYGGAGTGGAGRCCTTCCTCTTCCTCTGCTTCCCCCGGCGGGTACTGCGTCGAATACTTTCAGAGCTGGAGTGTTTTCGTCCATCAACATGACGTAGCCAGCGTAGCCGCTGTCTTTTAATTCGTTGAACTATGTCAATGTCGCCATATATCTCATACAGCTCATCGTTCCGGCGATATTCGCCGTGGCCAACGCGCAAAGGACCATAAATCTTTCGCAGAACTTTTCTCTCGAAAACTCGCAACGTCGACTCATTAGTTGTTGACATCGTCCAAGCCTCTGCACCATATAGCACGACGGGAATTATGAGAGACTTACAGAGTTTGGTTTTTGTTTGTCGAGAGAGGACTTTGCTTCTCAATTGCCTACTCAGTCCGAAGTAGCACCTGTTGGCAAGAGTTAGCCTGCGTTGGATTTCCAGGCTGACATTGTTGGTGGTGTTTACGCTGATTCCAAGMTAGACGAAATTATCTACGAATTCAAAGTTATGACTGTCAACAGTGCCGTGAGTGCCAAGTTGCGAGTGCAACGACTGTTTCTTTGATTACAGGAGATATTTCGTCCTAGTTCASTGCACCCATTTGTTTTGCTTTCTTGTCCAGTCTGAAGAAAGCAGAACTAACGGCGCAGGTAATTTCAATACCATCGGCATACGCCAGCAACTTAACACTCTTATAGAAGATGGTACCTTCTCCATTTAATTCTGCAGATCGAACTATTTTCTCCAGAAGCAGGTTGAAGAAGTCGCATGAGAGAGAATCGCCTTGTCTGAAGCCTCGTTTGGTATCGAACGGCTCGGAGAGGTCCTCCCCGATTTTGACGGAGTTGTTGTTGTTGCTCAACGTCAGCTTCCACAGCSGTATTAATTTTGCGGGGATACCAAATTCAGATATCGGGCTGTCGAAAGCAGCTTTGAAATCGGAGAAGAGGTGGTGTGTGTCAATTCTCCTTTCACGTACCTTTTCCAAGATTTGGCGCACGGTGAATATCTGTCGGTTGTTGCTTTGCCAGGTCTAAAGCCATACTGATAAGATCCAATCAGTTTGTTCACGGTGGGCTTTAATCTTTCACACAATACGCTCAATAGAACGTTATATGCGATGTTGAGGAGGCTAATCGCACAGTAGTTGGCGCAGATTGTGGCGTCTCCTGTTTTGTGGATTGGGCATAGCACACTTAAATTCCGATCGTTGGGTATGCTTTCGTTTGACCATATTTTAACAAAGAAGCTGATGCATGCCCCTTATCAGTTGTTCGCCGCCGGGTAATTGCAATTCGAACCTCTCCGGTCTTGAAACCTTTCGAGCATTACCCCTGTTGGCCAGCTTAACAATCTCGTCGTACTCACGCATTTCGGCCTCCGGTATTTCTTTCCCTCGTCAACTCTCGGTATCTATCCCATCCCGCACTTGTTGTGGTCGATCATAAGATTGTGAAATAGGCAGCCTGATTTCTCTGCTGCGACACGGCATTCCTCGTCGTACCAGCTGTTCTTTTGCACTTTCCTAAAACCAATGGTTTCGGTTGCAGCTGTACGTAAGGAGTTTGAAATGCCGTCCCACAGTTCCCTTATACCAACTTGTTGACGAGTGCTCTCAGAGAGCAGGAGTGCAAGTCGAGTAGAAAATCGTTCGGCTGTCTGTTGTGGTTGCAGCTTCTCGAAGTCGAACCTTCCTTGTGTTTGTTGGCGTACGTTTTTTTGCTGAACAGAGGCCGGTGCGAATCTTGACTGCAACAAGATAGTGGTCCGGATCGACGTTAGGACCTCGGAGCGCACGCCCCACTGGATACGTGTCTTCCGTCTATCAARCGATTGAAAAATGGAAAAGCAAAAGTACAAAGAAATAAATTTGTGAGTTGTCAGTGAAAACTCATAGAAAACACACATTGTCGGTCCGAAAGACTTAGATTCCACACCCCACAAATGTAGTTTCAAGATGTTTTCAATGTCGGTCCGAACGTGTGGCGAATTAACGTATAAGCACTTCAAGCACGTGGTTGGAGCCTCTGTTCTCCAAGGGCCTCCATCCCCTGTTGGCCTTTCATTTTATACCTACATTTTATCGAGCGCATCCACAATAAATATGTCCGAAATCACAAGTCGCGAGCTGTCCGGGAGGGACCCTTCATACACTCCCGCTGGGCCCTGCCCCCTACGCGCCCTAAGTGATTGAGATGTCTTTGCATTGCAAATAATAACGCCCATACGTATTACCGCACGTACTTACCTACTTTATTTACAGAGTGGCTTTGATTAAAACTACACTTATCGTTAACTCACACAAAGTTTTCAGGTAAGTGGGTACTATATTTATGCATTCACTATTGATTACGTTACAATCAGTTAGATTCTGGTAGAAATAATATGTATGTCAAGAATCTCAATTTCTACTCGTATCATCTGTTAGAACACAAATTGATAAWAACAGTACTAGAGGCACCTCATTTTGATGACGATAAAATAAATAGCAAAATTAAATCACGTATTCCAGTTCCCGATAAATCTGAACATGTTATTGTTGCGATTGGGACGTGGACAGAATTTTCTGAGGAAGATATTTGCTATTGGATTGACCACGGTCCAGAAAATTGTGCACCATCAGAGCCCATTTTATGAATCGCGCCATACATATGCCAGTGATAAAAGTGTCGGTTTTTGCATAAAACAACCCATAATATCTGGCGAAAGCAGTATGCGACGAACTTATCGATTTAATGAGTGATAAAGTTCACAACGTGATTGTCGAAGAAATACAATCAGCTGGGTACTTCAGCCTCTCAGTGGACTCCACGACTCCTGACCTATCACATACGGATCAACTAAGTATTATTTTAAGATACGTATCGCCGTCTGATGGTATTCCCGTGGAACGATTTCTGACGTTTTTAAATTTATAAAGTCAGTCCTGGAGAGGAGATGGCAAATCAATGCTGCTAATATATCAGGACGATGCCAAGGGATGCAGCAAAAAAATTTAAAGCATAATAAATTTGCTGTATTTATTATATACCATACCATGCGCTGCACATACTCTAAACTTGATTGGTCGTAGTGCTGTTGATTGTTGTGCGATCGCAGTGAATTTTTTTTTTTTATTGTCCAGTGTTATACAATTTTTTTTTCGGATGCTACTCATCGTTGGGCAGTTCTAAAATATTATAATTAATAGGCAATGACAGCGTTCTGAAGTCGGACACTCGTTGGGAAGCTCACCCGTAGCTACGAGTATTATAATCCTATCCGAAATTTTTGGATGCTTTAGATGAAATTGCTGAGGACACAAACCAAAAAGGTGCAACCAGTTTAGAATCACAAAATATTTCAAACAAAATGCAAGATTTTGAGTTTATATTTATGCTTACTTTGTGGAATGATATTCTACAAGTTTTTGATCGCACCAGTAAAGGAATCCAAGAAGAAGGATTAGATCTTAAAGGGTGTTCCAATTTGTATCATTCTTTATCGGGTCATCTCATTGAAATGAGGAATCATTTTTAAAAATTCGATGGCGAGGCAGGAAAAATGTTTCCTAATGGGGAATATAAGACGAATTAGGACGAAACAAGTAAATGATGGAAATGCAGATAAACTTGATTCGAATGCTAGAGACAAATTCCGCACTGACACTTTCAATGCAATAATTGACACACTTAATGATCAAATGCAAAGAGAGGTGATGTATACCACGAAGTTTCACAGAAGTTTTCATTTCTTGCGGATCTAAATAAGTCATGTTCAGAATATGAAAAATATATTCACCAGATCTTAGAATCTTACCCAGAAGACTTCAATGAAAACGTCCTCGGCGAATTTAATTATTTTCTCAAATATGTTCGAATAAAATATGAATTTTCAGAAACAAACACTCCGATCTATATGAAATTATTATTAAAGATARAGTAAAGTGGGTTGTCCCAAATATAGTATTAATGGTACAGTACTATTTTGAGAAAACCTCAGAATCGACAAAAAAAAAATTAATATAAACTCAACATATGAAATGCACATTGCCTTTAAAGGGAATAATGACTATATTTATGGTCAAAACAGTATTATATTTTCGAATAATTTTGTTAACCCTTAAATGCCCACTGTATCTTTAAAGATACAACCATTAAATATCACCAATTTTCAATATTAATGATCTAAAAATATTAATACACATGTCACTGCATGAAGAAAATATACACACTTTATAAAGGGTAATACTTCTACTTCTACTTTGTATCTTTAAAGATACACTGGGCATTGCCGCACACTTTTTATTTGATAAACGCTCATATGTATTTGAAATGCAAATCACGTTAATTGCATTTATAACATCATTTGAGCTAAGAACGCTGATGAGACAAGACGTTAAAGGTCGTGCACGTAAGATATATATTTTTCTAATAAATTTTACAATGGCCGATTATATAATAGTTGATGGAATCAAAATGTCCAATGCTGACGTGTGTGCTATATTGTGTGAAGAGATTGGTTATGAGAGTATTGATGATTTCGAGAGTGACTCTGATGATTTAATAAAAAACACAAAATGCAGACGCATCAATTCACGATGTTGCCGTTGTTGATGACCATTTTGAGGATTAAATAGATTTAGGAACGTCGTCAAAACGAAGATTTACTTGCAACATCTTAATCCATAAAACATTACGACAAAAAGGACAAGACATTCAAAATRATTTCCTACCCAGAAATAATTAAAGAGTACAATCGTCATATGGGTGGCGTAGATTTACTTGACAGCTGTATGGGCCGTCATAAAATCACGATCAAAAGTCGTAAATGGACCAACAGAATGTTTTATTATTTACTAGACTTAACATGTGCTAATGCATGGATTCTGTTCAAACGAATTAATAAGAATCGCCTCGGATATAAAGAAATGCGTCTTATTGATTTTAAGTTAGAAGTCGCGGATTCCCTATTTAGTTTCAAATCTTTTGAAGCCATTAAACGGGGGCGTCCTAACCTATAGCCGTTTTTAGAGAAAAAAAGAGGAAACCGAATTCTTCTGTAGCTTTATCAAAAGACAGCCGATTGGACATGACGGATCACTGGACGACAATGGGAAAAAAGGCAGATGTAAGTATCCACATTGTTCGGGACAAACAAAAATGGTTTGTTCTAAATTCCAAAACACTTTTGTTTAGTAAGTTATGCACCAAATTTTATATTAGTTTAAACGAACATTTATGAAATATGAATACATTTTTAATAAATTACTTTCATTTGGGTATTGAAGTAAAAAACGAAGGGAATGGCCAGTGTATCTTTAAGGATACAACCATTATTCTTAAAAAAATTTCTCTGAAAGTAATTTTTTTCAAAAAATCGTCGAAGAAACTACGTTCCACATATATTTTTACATAACATATACATTTTTTACAAAAATCTGAGGCCTTGGGCATTTAAGGGTTAATAAGGAAATCGAAAGTTTTTTAGAAAAAGGCATTATAAGGCATATTTAAAGTCCGCATAGTTCTCCTATTTCGGTTATTCCAAAAAAAGGAATAAATGATACGAAAGTCCGAAACTAAGAATGCTTATCGATTTTAAGAATTAACCGAAAAAATAATAGCTGACAGATATTCAATACCTACCGAAGATGTACTTTTAAATTTAGGCGAATCTAAATATTTTCCACAATGTACTTAGAGTCTGGGTTTGATATAATATTGATAGAAGAAAACGAATTAAAAAAAACATTTTCAGTGAATAATAGAAGTTAAGAATATTTAAGAATGTAATGTCTTAAAAATTATCCAAATACATATATGTGTGGCAACTACGCCACGCCAGCCCACAGCTGATTTTGCTAAGAGCACACATCTGCTATCTCTCTCCAACGACCGGCACTCACCAGCCATTACGCGGCGTGACGACTMAATGAGTCGGCCATTAYGACGCCGTAGAAAACAGACACTCCAACCAATCGAGGGAACGGACCACAAGTTTAGCGCTCCGCCGTACTTTCATCCAACTTTATCGTCAAACATTAAAACGTAAAATAACTATTTTTTGGATAAGACGCTGTAATAAATATAGTGAATTTTGTAATAAATGGACAATCTTATGATAACTTAGAATACGATTACYCCATATTGGTGACTCCGCGACGTGATTAAATTAGATTTCAAAACTCTGTCTCTCCACGCGTTAAAATGTAATTTTTCCCCATACGTGTAGTGACGCGCCGCGTATTTTCAAACTCAAACACTTCGATATTCATTAATTAACAAAATATACAGACAGATAAGCGCAAACGTTAATATTAATTGCAAATTCACGCTCGTTGTAATTTCTCATTCATCACTCTCTAAAATTCATGTGACCACGTGTTCTCAATCAATTCATTGACATGCCATTAGAGCATACGCCAAACAAATCAGTGAAWTTTAACTCGTCAAACACGTCCACTAGTAATCCAAACGTCTTAACACCAATCTCTTCGAAYATGACCACAAMCGACCCAACACCGACCATCGGTGACGCCGCCGATGTAACCCAGAACACTGCATCAGTTGTAGCTGTGTCGAGTTGCAAACTCCCGCAGTTCTGGTTCATCCAGCCTTGTTTGTGGTTTGTTCAGGTTGAAGCAGTGTTACAGGTGGCCCGTATCACAAATGACGCATCACTTTACAATCAAATTGTTAGTGCTTTGGACACTGATTCAATGTTACAGCYAGCGGACTTCCTCCAGAATCCACCAGTGACCGACAAGTACGCGAAGCTGAAGGATGCGATATTGAAGCGGTTTTCGGAATCCAGCGAACGCCAGCTTCACCGAGCGCTTACGGAGGTTCAACTCGATGATAAAAAACCTAGCCAGCTCCTGCGCCAACTCAGAATTCTCATTGGCGACATGGTCTCAGAGGACTTACTGCGTATAAAATGGTTGGCATTGTTACCATCATCAGCCAGCCGGTGTCTCAAACTACTCAGAGATGCCCCTCCAGATGAGCTTGCTGAAGTTGCACACGAGCTAATGGAAAACCAGGCTGGCCATTCCGTTATGGCTACACATCACCAGCCTGCCCAGGCAGCACACAGCGGCGACAAATTCGAAAATTCTCTGCTCACCAGCATGGCAAAGGACTTGTCAGGCCTTAAACTTGCCATAGCCGACCTGGTGACCTGTATCAAGGACCAGAGAATTACTCGAGACCGACCCCAACCTGCATATGGCCGTTTCCAGCAGCCATCATCGAAGGAAGAGCCAGCCTCAGACAAAAAGAGGTTCTGCTATTATCACCGTCTCTATGGGTCCAGAGCCAAAAAGTGCGAGCGTCACCTTCAACTCATCGGCGGAAAACTAACTTCGCTGTCGACCATCCAGGCGGCCGGCGACAGCATAGAGAGGTAACACACCATCAACCAGAGAGCATCGCCTTCACATTCATGATCGCACAACAAACATGAGATTTCTTGTCGATTCTGGATCAGTGATCTCTCTCATGCTCAAGTCCGCCATCACTCACACGCTCAAAGAAGATTGTCTGACTCTCTTCGCAGCCAACGGGACCGTTATCCGAACCTACGGTCGAAAGTCATCACCCTTGACTTCAATCTTCGCCGCACATTTAATTGGTCTTTTAAAGTTGCAGATGTGAAATCAGCCATTCTCGGTGCAGAAGGACTCAAAGGACGGTGCTCAAAGGACGATGTCTCATCGATACAACCACGTCAGGCACAACTCAGGGTACACTATCTGAGGCCACGGTACACAGCATTTCAACAATCGATCCTGGTACACATGACGCTAAATACCTGCAATTACTCAACCAATTCATCGACATAACTCATCCCAGCACCAATCCTATCACAGCCACTGACAGTCAAGTCGCTCATCACATTGAGACAACTGGGCTGGGGTACACCATCAACAAAGACGGCTACACTCCACCCGCCGAACGCACGCAAGCAATCGCCGATTACACAAAGCCAGAAACCGTCAGCGATCTACGTCGTTTCCTGGGAATCGTCAACTACTACCGGCGAGCGATCCCTCAAGCGGCCCAGATACAATCWCCACTGACGGACTTTCTCAAACATGCMAAGAAGAAGGACAACACTRAAATCCAGTGGACACCTTCTGCAGATCAAGCCTGGCAAGRCTGYAAGAGAAGTGTCATMCAAGCCACGCGSCTGGCTTTCCTCGCACCAAWCGCCRTCCTCTSATTGAGATYCGACGCCTCGGATRCAGCYATTGGGAGCGTTCTTGAACAGCGACACAAGGACTCATGGCAACCACTGGCCTTTTTCTCCCGCAAGCTCAGTCCAGCAGAGACCAGGTACTCCACGTACGATCGTGAACTTCTGGCCATCTTTGCTGCCATCAAGTTTTTCAAGCACATTCTAGAGGGAAGAAACTTCAGCATCTTCATCGACCACAAGTCAATCAACTACGCTTTTTCTCAACGTGCTGACAAGGCATCACCTCGCCAACTACGTCAATTGGACTTCATCTCACAGTTCTCAACTCAGATTTTCCATACCAAGGGCACAGAAAATGTCGCAGGTGATGCGCTTTCGAGGATCAATGCCATAACCATGCCAACCAAACTTGATGTTGAGACCATTGCGCTGGCACAACTCCAAGATGACCAGCTTAGTGATGTCCAATCCAGCACATCTCTCAAGCTGTACCTGCTGAACATGGAATGTCATGATATACTATGTGATGTGTCTAATAATATTGTGTGATCTTATCTTCCACAGCCACTCAGACGCCAGGCCTTTGACATCATCCATGGTCTTTCTCACCCTAGTGACAGGGCCACAGCCAAGGAACTCACCGGAAGATTCGTCTGGCCAGGTATTAGAAAAGACGCGCTCCTCTGGTCCAGACGCTGCATACTATGTCAACGTTCCAAGGTCCATCGTCACAATCGCACCACACCAAACCCCATTGACGTATCAGACAATCGCTTCGAGCATGTCCACCTGGATCTCATAGAGCTGCCCAGAGTCAGGGACCTTCGCTACTGTCTGACGATCATTGACCGCTTCAGCAGATGGCCACACGCYAYASCAYTCAACAACATGGCAGCTGAGACAGTTGCACACGCCTTTTACACTCTGTGGATTTGTCAATTCGGTACACCACTGATCAAGTTCTACAATTTGAATCAGCACTGTTCACCTCACTCTCACGAATGCTGGGCATTCATCGTATCAGAACGACACCGTATCATCCTCAATCGAATGGCCTGGTGGAGCGGTGGCACCGCACACTCAAGGCTGCTCTCATGTGCAAAAATGAGGCACCTTGGCCGGACATGCTGAAATGCTTTTTGGGACTACACTGCGTATACCCGGTGACTTCTTCGTTACAGCAAGCACACCAGCTGATCCACAAACATTCGTGAGGAAATGCAAAACCTACTCAAAAACCTTGATACGTGCACCCACGTTATCAAGGGAGTACACTCCATCAACAAGCCTCTGGAACAACCATACACTGGCCCCCACGAAGTCATCCAGCGTGTAGACGACAMAACCTACATCATTAGGATCAATGGGGCAGACAAAACAGTTTCAATCGACATGCTGAAGCCAGCATACATTGAGTTAACAGACGATTCACAATCCACATTCACCTCAAAAATCACCACCCACATCACAACCCACACCAACACAAAACAATTCGTGCCTTTCTCCTTTAGACCAAGTCACTGGAAGGGGAGTGGATGTGGCAACTACGCCAAGCCAGCCCACAGCTGATTTTGCTAACAGCACCCATCTGCCATCTCTCTCCAACGACCGGCACTCACCAGCCATTACGCGGCGTGACGACTCAATGAGTCGGCCATTACGACGCCGTAGAAAACGGACACTCCAGCCACGCACAGACGACTCTTTCTCTTTTACTTTAACCACTCGAGGGAACGGACCACATGTTTAGCGCTCCGCCGTACTTTCATCCAACTTTATCGTCAAACATTAAAACGTAAAATAACTATTTTTTGGAWAAGACGCTGTAATAAATATAGTGAATTTTGTAATAAATGGACAATCTTATGATAACTTAKAATACGATTACTCCATATATGTATACACACATATATATCTAGTATGCGAATGTATCGGAAAATTTTATCACACCTATATATTGACCACATTATATAGTATATTCAAAAACAGTAATAGAATATATAATTTATTTAAAATATAAAGAACGACATCTTGAGAAAGWTCATATGAAATATCATTTGAAGGGTTGTGTGCTGAGTTAGGGATCCGCCACGTAAAAAACACCCCCAATGAAAGGAAGAAAACTGCCTCGGATGAGAGATCCTGTCAAGGAAGTGTGATGGAAAAAAACCCAATACTAGTTTATAATTATATTAAATATCAAAAAACCTATATAATAAAAAAAAAATAAATTCCTAATTAAAAATAAGATATTAAAATGCAGAAATAAATGTTAGTCAGTCCCGTTTTGTAAAAAGAGAGCATGCATTTTGCATGAAAAAAGAAATAATACATGTTTATCAGATATGTTAAATAACAAACATGCTAATTGTACAAAAAAATTGAAGCAAATAATAATAACAAATATTGGTAAAGACGGTTCTATAATAGTTTCTGGAAAACATAGTAATTGCAGTTACACAATAATATTAGTATATTTGATCAATTATGACGATATGATAAAAGTTTTACAATCCCAATCGAACAATTTTAAAATATTTAAAAGAAGGAAAATGTAAGCAATTGTTTGTTATATTGAAACAACGAATATTGCTTTAACTCCAGGTAAAACAGGAAATAGAAAGAAGTCCTGTTTAGTAGAGATTTAGTACTTTATTATTGATAACCATACTAAGTTATTTTATAATATTACCAAAGAACTTTGATAAAATTTCAACACAAACTAATGACCTTCAAAATATATATTCGAAGACGGGACGATTCCATTCAGTTCGATAAATAAGCAATAAATATTTAATTATTCTATTCAAAGAATGTGTCAAATATGTCATTGATATATCGACAATTAGGAAGCCATCAGCTATCACGCATTGAACACTTCAGTATATACGGATATTAATTAACCCTAGAACACACACCCAGAAAATACCACGTAAACACACACCCGGGATACGTTTGTACCCAGGGACCTTATTTTGCGGGTTTTTTAATGCTTATTCAACCGATTTTTAAGACTTTTTTTTAAATGTATATTTTGATAAATAACAAGTATTTTGTCTTTTGTTTCATTCGAATATTCCTACTGGTTCCAGCGATATGGGCAAATAAAGTCAGGACATGCAACAGTGGATTTTTGTTTTTGTTGTTGTCCTGATAAATGCAAAGCAAAATAGTATAATTTATAATAATGTTCATGTAGAGTTACAACGAATACACATTTTTTTTATTTCATTGAAATATTCTACCTGGTTTAAAAGATATGTGCAAAAAGGTCGCTCAAGGTATGGGTAAGTAGGTAGCAAATACACTGGTATAACTGGTTTTTGTATTTTATATGTAGCTCCAAGGGTTGTTTTCACACGAGGTGTTGTTATAAATGCTGGATGTTGATATTTTCATTATTTTTTTGATGCTCAAAAGTGTAAGAAATGAAAATATAAGTGAAAATAAATATAACTGGATACGAAATGACTTCAAGAAGAAACGAATATTTATCAATTGCAGCATATAGAAGGTTAAAAATGTAAAATAAGCAACAATGTAAACATATACTAATTTTTTTTTTTTATTATGCAGGCTAACTGAGGAACAGCGAGAATCATATATACAATCTTTATTTGAAGAAATTTGTGACAATGACGCTCCCTATGACTTTGACTCAGAAGATGAAGAAGAAATTCAAATCAATGACATTGAAATTGCTGATGCCGATGCTGAAGTTTCGCAAAGTGCCGCAGAAGTATTACCTGATTATGCGGACTATGAGGATGATCAAGAGGACGATGCAGAAGAAGAAGTAGAAGAAAATAATGAATTACGTGGTAGTGCCGAAAAATTTGTTGCACGTGATGGTACTGAGTGGATGAAAGCACCAAATGTAAGTCGTCAGGTACTCAGACAAAATATTATGAGAGAATGTTCTGGACCAGCTAGATGCACTGAAATGTTGTCAAGAGAGCAAACAWTCAAATGTTTCATGAACGTTGAAATGGCTGATATAATTATGCGCCACACAAATAAGTTATCAAAAGAAACTTATAATGCTTACAACAATGCGCATCCAAACACAGCTCCTAAGTCATGGGCGCCTGTGKCAATAACAGAGCTGTATGCATTTTTTGGCATACTTATTATGACTGGTGCGAACCATAGCAATGGAGAACATGTTCGAGATTTATGGAGCGTCAAAAACTATCCTTTATATCGCGCCACAATGGGAGTCAACCGTTTCTGTTCGATATTGCGGTTCCTAAGATTTAACGATAAAAACACTCGTGCAACACGCTTACTAACTGATAAAGCAGCACTGATCAGTGAGTTGTGGACGATGATGAACAATAATATTGCTGTACATTACAAGCCCAGCTCATGCTTGATGAACAATTATTTCCATACCGTGGACGCACACGGTTTACGCAGTACATGCCGTCAAAACCTGCTAAGTATGGTGTCAAGGTTTGGTGGATTTGCGATGCCACAAATGCATATCCACTGCATGGACAAATATATACTGGCCAAGCAGCAACTGGCAGGGAAACAAACCAAGGCGACCGAGTGGTGAAGGATTTGTCTGCCAAATACCAAGGGAGTGGCCGAAACATTACAACGGACAATTGTTTACGACCTTGGCAGTTGCAGAACTGCTTCTCACCTGGAAACTCGCGATCGTTAGAACTTTGCGCAAAAACAAATCATATATTCCTCAAGAAATGAAGCAGAACAAAAACAGGACAATTGGTTCAACGACATTTGGCTTCAAAAATAATGTGACAATGTACTCTTATGTTCCCAAAAAAATAAAGCAGTCATTTTGCGTTCGACCATGCATAATGATGCTGAAATAGCTGACAGTGGGAAACCTGAAATAATTGAATGTTATAGTAGTACCAAAGGTGGTGTTGATCGAATGGACCAAATGTTTGCGGAATATCCAACACAAAGACAAACAAAACGATGGCCACTAGCGATGTTCTTCAACATGTTGGACATTACAGCTCTTGCAGCCTACACTGTCTGTCTACGATTTGAATAACCCTATGTTGCCTTGGAGAACAAACAACAAGCGTAAGCAGATCCTGCGCAGCTTGGCTGAGGCATTGTGTATGCCCATTATTGAAGCCAGAGCCATAAATCGTCAAGTGACGCGAAATTTTTCGACTAAAATTGCTATTGGAGCATATTTCAACCGACCGGTGGAATCAATGTTGTCAACAGCAGCATCAACATCTGCCGCAGCGCGCAAAACCTGTGTCCGGATCCTGCTATTTATGTTACACACACGAGGAAAAACGCCGTAGAAAAACCAGAAAGCTGTGCGCCAAATGTAAGAAGCCAATGTGTCTTGACC
>NW_017537347.1:102942-106926 GCF_001853355.1 Bactrocera latifrons
AAAATAATATAAAAAATGTTTTTTTTTTTTGATTATTATGAGGATTTTTACTATTGGGGTACAAACGTATCCCGCGTGTGTTTTACGGGATAATGTGTTTGGAAGGCTGTAGCTCCTGAACCAATGGTCCGATCTCGTTCAAATTTTGAATTTGAACTCAAAACTAAACTCTTCCTAGATCCGAAGATAGCGGTATAGAGGTGTAGCGGTTCAAAAGTTACAACACTTCAAAGTTGAAAGTGGATACATTTGTACCCGGGTGTGTTTTCTAGGGTTAATCAGCGTATCATCTAACATCTAAGCTTTGCACTTCCTAGAAGAACGTGAGATGAATTTTTCTATTTATTCACTTGGGTGCAAAGAAGTTTGATCTATTCAACGAGCACTCAATTGCACAAGAATATAAATACATATGTACATACAAATACACGCATCAGGGTGTACCTAATATATATCCAATCAACAAGGGTTTAAAAARCGGTAAAGTGAAATAATTAATATTAATAATAAAACTAAGAAAATTAACATTACAATTGGAACAAACATTCAAATTAATATGATTAATAACATTTACATTGCAAGTCAATACATTACTCTATTAACAAAGCTAAGTATAAATTTTTTTCGCATGATTCCGATTACTTTGGCGGATAGTAAAAAAAACGAATTTCCGTACAATTGTATGTGCTAGAGAGCTTCTCCAGAGAAGAAATATACACTTATATTTTTTAAAATATTCCTGATTAAAAATTGAAATAATTTGTATTAAAATGACGTGGTATTTCTCAATGTTTCACTAAATTGTTTCACATTTTCAACTTGGTATATTGAAATATACACTTCAAGCATTAAAATAAGTTTACATTTCACTTCTATTTTGTTGCTTTTTAGCTAAATTTAATAATTTAAAAATCACTTATCACACTCATGGCTGAAAAGTTTAGAGTTTTTATAAATACTAGGAAAGCAAGCTTTGCCACATCTTAAAAACCAATTTCTCAATGACAGTGTTTTTTTTGTTTGTACTTCTCCGTGCTTTTTTTTCTATATTTACTATAAAAAAACTAAAAAAAAACACTTTTCAAGCTATGATTGAGTAAGTGAACATTTTTTCCATATACAAGTATGAATAATAAGTAATTTATATTAAAAAAACACAGATAAGTAAAACTATATACATATTACAATTTTATACTATACTAAAATCATGTCAAAATATTAAAACGTTTATTATAATATTATATAATACTTTAAAATTGCGTTCGGAGCTTCAGAATTTGTCACTTAGTTTTCTCACAAGTCTCTGTATGACATCCAACAACAATTTTTTAAACAAGTGTAAAAGTTTATAATTTTACGATTTTACGATGTTTTACGACGTCGTTTGGAAGTCTGGTCCAAACAAGCGAGCGACCATTGAATTTTCTTTTAAAGAATTACATTAATCCGTTTAAGGGATTCCATCCAACATATGTATACGCACTTAGTATAAGAGTTCAATATAGGTTGAAGAGCACAACCAGTCCATGTTAGGATGGGTTTGGATTCGCAATTTAAACCCACAAATAGAAATGTGCGACAGATTGTCTTTCAAAACCTGATCTTTCCTACGGAGTACAGATCTTCCTATTCCTCTGCTTCCCCCGGCGGGTACTGTGTCGAATACTTTCAGATCTGTCTTTTAATTCGCTAAACTATGTATCATACAGTTCATCGTTCCATCGAATATTACATTTGCCGTTGTCAATGCATAAAGAACTATAAATCTTCCGAACAACACTCCTAACGTCGACTCATCAGATCCCCGAGTACTATCATTCACTCCGGTGGACATCTAGATGTGTATAAGAGACAGGCTAAACTATGTATCATACAGTTCATCGTTCCATCGAATATTACATTTGCCGTTGTCAATGCATAAAGAACTATAAATCTTCCGAACAACACTCCTAACGTCGACTCATCAGATCCCCGAGTACTATCATTCACTCCGGTGGATGAACATCTAGCCGCAACCCGCATCAAATCGAGGTTCTTCAACATATCGTTGAATTCCGCCCACGCCCCAACGGAAGAGAAGGACGATGTGACCAAAGATGCCTTCTATGAGCGCTTGGAGCGCAGCTATGTAAAAGAAAGATAACTGTGGCGCACCAGCCGGTAAATTCAACCCCAACGAGGAAACATTACAAATGGGTTGCGGCTGATCGAAATCGCAGGGGCCCGAAATATAGTTACTGTAGTACTAGATTCCAGCATAGAAAAATTCATAACACCATCCATAACCATCTTAATACTCGCTCTTCTAAATTTCGTAATACCGAAATGAAAATGCCGTCGGCATATGTGCAAATGGGATATGTTGMCTCTTCGAAATTTTCATAGAAATGAAAATTGCGCCGTCAAACTGCTGAAGTGGCAGCTTATTGCTTACAATATATAGCAAACTAATTAGTATTCTATATATTGTAAGCAATAGGCAATGTGGAGTCTCCACAGGCAATAGGCACGGCAATACAGTTAGTAAGACATAGATTTTATCCTGTCGAGATGCCCCGTAAGAACACTCGTCAACAACTCRGTATAATTGAGGTTCACGGCGTCGAGATCGTAAAAATATTTTTGGCTAACTCGATCGAGATGAGCCAGTTTCACCACTGCCAGCTCGGCAGGAGAAATTTTAACATTTTCGTTTGAACAGAGCTGAACGTGAAATACAAATTATGCTCAAAACTATATATTGCTCTAACAGACTTACATATGCTCGCTCTTTTGCTTATATTTTTATACGTTTATAAGCAAACATATGTATTCGTATGAACCCTTTTTGTGCATATTAATGAATACATGTGCAATTAAATTACATTTCAAAGCAATATTCGTAGTTACATATGTATATAACAAACTATCATAATATTATTAAAAAATTAAATATATTACAATAGTGATAAATGTACATTTTATCATTCAAAACTTATCTATGTATCACATGCTTCATGGCCATTTGTGTTTATGCAGAGAACGTATATTTTTAGAGAAGGTCCAACAACGGACAGGCGTGTAAACTGTCAAAAGCTAACAAAATGCCATGAGTGCGTTTCACCACAGCCAGCTAAGAAGGAGAAACTTTAACAGTGGCGCGTGAACAGAGCAGAGCAATCAATGAAATTTATACTCAGAAATATACATTCGTATTGAAGACGTATGTTAGCCTTTTGCATATAATTCTATACGTTTACATACATGCAATCATATTAATTGATATTGAATATCATTTTGAGAGTTTTTGTGAATGCATGCAAAATTGATAACTCCATCATTAAATTATGATATTTTCAAAGTAACATTTGTAGTTAAWGTACAAATAAGAGCTACTTTTTAAATATTTCATATGTTTGATAATATATTATAAATTTATATATGAGTATGTAGATATGCAATATATGTATATATACATACATATATGACAAACTATTATAATATCCTAAACAACTTATTGTAATATATTACAATAATATTATATGTAAATCGCATTTCTTTTCAATTTTCATACGTATCGACATATCAGCACATAGTCACATACATACATATGTAAGTACAATTCATACATCCATATTCATATGTGTACGACATTGCCGGACAATTAATGCATACACAAACCAACRTACTTATGTATATGCGTACACATGTAAATATGTGCGTATGACATTCCCACACAAATAATGCATACACAACATACATATTTATATCCGTTCCCATGTAGATATGTATGTCGCACRCAAAAACTACGAATATTATTCTACAAAAACAACAATGTTTTCAAATAGCATCARCAGCGTCACAAGTCAATATGGCAGCCAATTCGATGATCCAATTTGTAGAAAAACTCTTCTTCTTCTTGATTGGCGTAGTCACCGCTTACGCGATTATAGCCGAGTTAACAACAGCGCGCCAGTCGTTTCTTCTTTTCGCTACGTGGCGCCA
>NW_017537347.1:109721-111066 GCF_001853355.1 Bactrocera latifrons
TCCTTGTCCCGTCCATCGCATTTCTTGGACGGCGGTGATGTCAGCCTTTATTTTTACGAGGACATCAAAAACTCACAACAACAATATTTTCATTCATGAACGCAAGCGCTCTTTCAACAGGCAAACTTGCTTCATTCATAAAAACAAATACCATTACATCTCCCCGAGCATGCCTCTGCTAACAACCGCCTTTTCTCGATGTGGCAAAAGCTAAAAATCATAAATTGAACAATTTCTGATATTTGTTTGAGAAGGAAAAAAAACGACAACCCCGCAAATATAAGTATAGAATAAAATTGACAACATAGTTTATTTGTCGATATTCAAGTCAAGAAATCTGCCTAAGAAAATATTCAATATTCCTCTGATTTATGTGTACAGTGAATCCCGGTTAAGTAGTATTCCGCTTAAATGAATATCATTCCTCTTGACTGCCCATATCTTGCTTCATCTCACGGTTCTTTTTTGAAATACATGGAAATTATTGTTTTATGTACCACACGCTTAAGTATCCGCACCAGCTTATGTGCCATATTATATTTTTATTTTTAACAAAGCACAAAAATGTGTATCTTTTATTGTGGCACATAACCGGGATTGACTGTATTTGTCAATGAATGTAAAAATATTTGTACGCTTCATGCAAAATTCTGCGTCGATATGAATGCAAGCTCATACAGAAACATAAATATTTACGCCGGTTTGTTCTTGAAGCTGCTACAGCGGCAAGGGAAGCAGTGGCAATTGGCGATCGTTCGTTTGTGGCACAACTCGGATTTTCTACCAACAACACAATCTTGTGATGCTTTGTTGTCACGTCAGCGCTTCGACACATTGACTCTTAGAAAAATCTTGCGCTCCAGCCATTTRTTGCCCGTGAAACGAAGACTTCGCATGAAGTAATAAGTGTACACATTTTCATACAAAGTTGTGGGTAGACAAATTTATAAACATGCGTATGGTTTTTTTGTTTACATGCACACATAATTGCATACATATGTACGTGAATATGTGCGACCGCTTCGTCTTTTAAMATGTTATCAAAACTTTTAAAGACCTGTAAATAAATATGTATGTACATATATTATATATCTTATCAAACCTACATTATGTAACGTGGCTTTTACCACCTTACTATGATATTGAAAGCTGCTAGAGCCTTACATCATGTACCCGCACCATACGCACACAACTGACCTCACTACGCTGTTGAAAGGTGCTAGAGCTTTCCACCATACGTYCTAACGCACCATACGCATACTTACCTCGCTACGGTGACGAAAGCTGCGCTGTGCTGCTATATAAGCAAGCACTTCACATCGAGTGCGATCATTCCTTCCAGCAC
>NW_017537348.1:0-27813 GCF_001853355.1 Bactrocera latifrons
GCTCGCTTTGTATATATTTTCCAGCCTTTGAACTTCCAGCTTTTGCAATATGGTCATCATCCCGTCTGGACTGCCACTTTGAATGGTAAGAAACTATTTATGGCGTATTTAATTGCAGAGAAGGTCCAAGCATGTCCATCCGTCTTTATGTAAGAAAAATTTGAGAAGATTACTGAATTCCTCGCGAATGCTGAAGAGTATCCAAAAGACACCCTCCAATCATCCACAACGAGACTATCTGTGTCTGATGATATCGTGAGGTCCAGCACTTCCCCCCAACCCGGAATCCTTTCGGAGCTTGGGAAAATTAAAGTCGGCTTATTGCCCTTGTTGGATATACTTAAATTGCTATTTAAAATATACTAGAGGACCCGTCCACACTTCACTGTGGCTGATACATAGATAATACTACTACTACCATCTATATGATATCTATTAGTTGGATTATAAGTACTAGTTAATGAGGTATAACATTTTTGTGAAGCAGCTTGTGTTAGTTTACAAAAAATGGATCATAAAGCATTTCGTGCGTTAATAAAGCATTGCTTTTTAGGGGAACAACTGTCAACCACCGATGAAAAGATATCTAAGATATCTGCTAAGCTTAAGGAGGCGAAAACGCTGTGCAAAGTGGGTGCCTCGCAAGTTCGCAATCCAACAAAAGCATCGAATAACTGATTCTGAGAATTGTTTGAGTGTTCTTTAATCGTAATAAAACCGAATTTTGCGTCGGTGTGTGAAAATAGAAACATAGCTCCATCATTTCCCACTGAAGTATAATCGACAGTCACATGATGAACCGGTTGTCAGGCGTAGAAAGACGAAAGGTTATAACATCAGTCTTTTGGGATGCACATGGTATACTATATAACATACTCAACTACTGATTTCTGAGCTAGTTATAATCTATTTCACTGCGTATTTGGTTGCAGTTCTTTTCTACTTTTCCAAATACTTAGCAATTTTATTATTTTTGAGGAAGAATCTGTTTAAATTGTACGCATTTATTCAAATGATTCCTACAAACATGAATTTTTAAAAAATACTTATTATTTGAAATATAGTTTTTGAGTTTATGAGTTGTATTAAATTTTAACATAAAGATATAAAAAGTATTCTAAGGTAAGGATTACCTATGTTACCTCCCCACCAATTTTCAGACAAATCGGTTCAGGCGTTCGTGAGTTATAAATGGTGTAACTAACACAACTTTCTTTTATGTATGTAGATTGTAAGGGTAACAGGAGTGAAGGTGCAGAGGCTTGGACGATGACAACAACTGATGAGTCGACGTTGCGAGTTTTCGAGAGAAAAGATCTGCGAAAGATTTATGGTCCTTTGCCCGTTGACCACGGCGAATATCGCATTCGATGGAACGATGAGCTGTACGAGATATACGGCGACATTGACATAGTTCAGCGAATTATAAGACAGCGGCTACGCTGGCTAGGTCATATTGTCCGGATGGACGAAAACACCCGCCGGGGGAAGCAGAGGAAGAGGAAGACCTCGACTCCGTTGGAAGGACCAGGTGGAGAAGGACCTGGCTACACTTGGAATATCCAATTGGCGCCACGTAGGGAAAAGAAGAAACGACTGGCACGCTGTTGTTAACTTGCGGTGCCTACACCAATTAAGAAGAAGGGGAAGAGTGACTCACTTCTGGTGTTTATACTGTAGGTTTCCCATAAGGTGTGACTTGCATTGACATCACACCCTATTAAGACATCATCCTTTTAGTTGTCCTCGATTAATCTTATGAGAGATGCCGGTGCTATGTCCTCGTCAAGAGCCATGTAGGCTGAGACCAAGAAGAAATGGTTTTTCAATTGCTCCACCTTTACCACCGTGATATCTGTAGTACGGTAATTCGGTCAAAGGAATTTATTTACACTTTTATTTATAAGAATATTTGGCCTTGGTTTACCTTCGTTACGTGTGTAAAAATTATTGTTTAGCAGAGTTCCTGTATAATGCACACAGCTAATGTTCATCTTTGGACTGCTTCATGTTCACTTTCCTTTAGCAGCTGCCTCGCGCCGTCGACCTCTTCCGTGTTGTCTTCGTCAGTCGCTTTGTCGCCTTGGGAGATCTTTATCCTTGCCTTGCGAATGCCGAAGCTAATTTTATTGCCAGCCTTCGTAAGGGCCTCTATGAACTCATCTTGATTTACCTGTGGAGTTTTTTGCCTGGCTCCTTATTAGGAGCAGCCAAATGCTAGCACGAGGTCTCTTCGGCCCGTTAGGATATCCAGAGAGGCCTGATCCGCGCATTTGATGACCCTGTAACCCCTAGATAGATATAGATAGATATTTGTTACTGAGGTATTGCACCGCCACCTAGGGTATATTGTGCCCTCTCTTATATCACATTTGTTCACCAAGATCCAGCAACCTGAATAATTCCAGGAGCCTGCTGAGCGCTACTGAGGTGACCTGATCCCTGTCTATGTAGAGACTCAGGGCCTTAAGCATTCTTCTGTAAATTGCTAGATAACCGAGAATTATGTGTGCTGGTGTTTCCTGGTCCAAGTCGTAGATCCGCCAATTAGCGCAAGAGACTATGCCCATGTTAGACAAGTGTTTCCTGAGCCTGCAGTGCCCTGTGTAGCAGAGGCGGAATTTTCTCGATTCACGGAGATTAACTATTACCTGGAACCTAGAGAGGTTGTAGCCTCCTAGAAGCAGCTTGGCATGGTGCATTCCTGCTGCCAGTGCTGATCTCTTCCCACTCTCTCTTTAAGAGTATGGGACCCCACCGCGATGCATGGTTCTGGTCCCATAATCTTGGGCGCTGCCGTAGAGCGAGCTAGTTCGTCGACTATCTCATTTTCTGCTACCCCTTTATACCCCGGCACCCAGATTAGGTGCACCCGGTTACACAAAGATAGGCGGTTCAGCCTTTCTATGCATTCTTGTACTAAAATCGATTTGATCTCATATGCTGAGATCGCTTTTAGTGCCGCTTGTCCAATTGGTATGGATAGCTTGGTACCACACTGTCTTATCGCATAGAGTAACTCTAAATTTCTTTGTGAAATGAAACCTCTTTGTAACGTTCCTTGGGAGCAGGGTAAGTGGTGTGCTTTCCGCTAGTGCCTTTATCTGTTGAGACGAGATTAGTTTCCCTTTGCCGAAAACCTCTGCTGACATTAGCAGCATGATATGTTTCGCTACCTGTTTAATCACCGCAGTGGGGCATGTGCGCATTGGCAGCCCAAGCAACCGCCTCATGGGTGACAATAGGCCTTACCATCATGGTATACAGCCATATAATAATACCTGACTTCATTCCCCAGAATCTCAGGTCAGACGTCTGCATATCATGAGCGCCTTGGTGGCTTTGGACAGCGTTAAGTCCAAATGCCTACTCCACCGTAAGGATGAGTCTAATGTGAGGCCAAGGAAATTGACCTCTGTCGACATCTCCACCTCCCTGCCTCCATTTGTTAGGTGCCTCAAGCCCGGAAGAGATCTTCGCTTAGTAAAAGGGATCACGGTAGCTTTTGCCGGGTTGATACTTAGCCCTAACGTGTTACACCATCTCTTTGCTAGACTTAAGCCCCTTTGAACAATGTCACAGAGGGTACGCTCAAATTAACCTCGCGCCATTATGACAAACCCGCGTACCCCTAACAACGAATTCCATTTCTAGTGAGCAACTCAAGTAGCTCATCTACTACCAGGCATTGTCTTGGGCCTCCATGACCGCATCACCCCCTTGCGGAACGGGAAGTTCAGCGAGAACTCCTTCTATCGAATAAAGTTATATGACTCAAAGTCAATCGTAATGTTGAGATTTCGCCCTGTCTTCTCAACGCTGCTCGCTACCACCTTCCACGCCGAGGTACTTAAGCCCCGTTTTGGCTCTTAATTAAACCAAGCGCAAAGTCGTATGGTTTGTCTGCACTCCAAGGAAAGTATACCGTCATGTTATACAGTGGTGGTATATCTTCACCTCTCGCTGGAAGGCTCCTGCGGCGTGATCTGGCCGCTCTTCCGCTTCGAGTTTTGTGCATAGGTGACTGCTCTTCCGTCAGCTTGCATTTCGGTCAGTGATGCACTGACCTGGCCACGATCACTTGACCGGCTATCTTGCGCACAATCAGACGCGGTCCTGCCACGCTCCTTTGTAGGGGAAGCTCTGCTTCCTTTGTTCCTTCTCTTGGCCAGGGATTCCGCCACTTCGGGATCTTTCCATCTCGGAGGTGCTGCAGGTACCACTTGAGGCTGGCACCGTTCATGCCCTTCCTCCGAGGACGATGTGACTCCCCTGAGTCTGAGCAGCTACAGGGCCAACTGCAGGGGGTCATGGTGGTGCTTAGAGCTGCATCCGCGGTCGCAGTTGATGCTGTCTGCCGGGCACCGGTGCAAGAGGGCATGGGTCCTCCCTGGCATGCATCAAGGAAGCTGAACTTCCGCTTAGCTCCTTGACTCCCCTTCCAGCTGCGCCGATTTCTCCTTGTCGTGTTCCGTAGCCGTTGCCTTTTATTGTTGCCTGGTCGATTCGCCTGCAGTTATTGTGGTCGTTGGTTTTGTTTTGAGCCCCTTGACGCGGTAAGGCTACAGTTACACCCCAAGTCGGCCCGTTGTTGGGAAGGTTCCGTTAGAATACAGCCGAATTTACCTCCTGGCTGCAAATAATGAAGGATAGGCACGGGTTGCATAACACCCTGGATTAGGAGGTGGTAGTTCTTGGTTACCGCACGCATGCGGCACCCGTCATCCTGTCTGGGCAGTGCTAATCAACACCACTTACACCGGTTGGGGAGTGCCGAGTATGCCTTGCGGTTAAGCCCCTGCAGCACGACACAGTGACTACCATTCGCTGTGGACTTGGTGGGGGAAAGTGTGAGGTTCCGTACAGTGACGAAAAGAGAAAGGTCGGTGAGGTGGTTGTTTACCTTCGACCACATGTTATTGATTCCATAGTGCACTTTTCGGAATCCATGCTGGTGACTATCTAGGCTCAGGTGGTGAGTGAAGGTCGCGAATAGCAAGACCTTAAGTGTCTTCACTACTGGGGAGAGGAGAGTTATCGGDCGATAAGATTCCCCTTTGTTGGCGGGTTTCCCAGGTTTCAGTAGTGGGACCACTCTTCCGACTTTYYACACATCGGGTATTTGAAGAGTGGTCAGCGACAGGTTGAGGACCTTGGTGAGATATCTTACGCCCGTCGAGCCTTGATGCTTTAGCATTAGCATGTTGATTCCATCAGGGCCAATGGATTTGGAGGACTTTGCTTTGTTGACACCCTGAACCTCCTCATCGGTGAAAGTAAGTGAGCCGCAGTCGTTTGGAATTTTGCGCAGCCGTCGATTTGTCTACCGAGGATGCAGGTGTAAACAGCCGGCTAAAATATCTCGCACACTTCTTCGGGTCCGAAGAGGCATTACCATTGAATTGAACTTCAACTCGGTCGTTATGTCTCTTCGGGTTAAACAAAGCTTTGACAGTAGCCCCAAGCTTACTCACACCGGTGGAGAGGTTGCAGGCGTTGAGAAGTCTCATTTATTGGTATGATGAATTCTTAGTAAAAGCTCGGCAAAGTACTCGCATTAATTCCTTAGAGCCTAATGTGTTAGGTATGGGTCTTTCCGGGATGTTTAGTAAAAGATCTACAAAGGTCGTTAGGATCAGAGAAAAATGCCATTCCTAAGTTGGTCTTAAAGAATTAAATCGCGTTTACTGCAATTATGGGTTGAAATGAGCTCCACTTTGCCAACAGTGTGTGTATAGTTGGATTGCCTAATGAATGTTACGTATAGTACAGAGGTAGACCAATCTTAAATGCGCTGGACGCCAACACAACAGTTGTATGGCCCTAGTAGAGAAAGCGGAATTACAATGCCGCAGGGTGTTCTTAGTCAGTTTTGCCGTATTCCCAAAGCAGAGTCTGAATTTCTCAAGTTCGAAATTTCGGCTAAATGTGATGGTAAATAAGATATGTTTTACGAGATACTCAATTCCAGCTGATCTTATTAGGTTCAGCAAAAAAATATATATATAAATATCATTCATTCCATATACCGCTGTTGCGCACGCACTGATAAAAACTTTATTAACTTTTACTGTATTCTCAGTTTAAGTTTCTTGTTCACAGAAAATTCAGCTTTGTCAAAAGTACCACCCATTTTTTATTTTATTTTACTTTTGGACATATATATTAAGTATCTTATCAGCTTAATTTCTAGTTTCTATTTGAATTTCCTGTGTTGCAACCGACGCATGTGTGCAAAGTCTCATGAATGAATATATCGCAATCAATACAATAAACTTGAGCGCATTTCTCACATCGGTATACATATTTATCCAATGCTTCCGTTAGAGGTTTCTGGCATGCATAACAATTCGCCGCCTGCGCGTTGAATTCCAACTCTGTGAAATGCTGCACTGGAAAGAGGTGATGATAGGATCGAGCCAAATGTGGCGCTGAAACCAATGTTAAGCCACATGTCTGACATTCAACTGGCAATTCGCAATATTTACTAAAGCACTGAGGGCAATGGTAACCACCTGAAGTTAGCTTACTCGGTTCCTCTGTATTTTCTATGTGACACATACACATTGAAAGTGGTGGATCCTTGCCACCATCCATCTTAGCATGAGGAAAACCCATTTTTATTAAAGAATTTTCTTGGGTTTGTGCTGCTGGTGGCGGATCTACATGTGCTAATAACTGGTCACGGAAATGAGCATCATCAAGAACAGCACCATAAGAGCCGTGAGTTTGTTGAGTTAAATGCCGGCAGACATGTATTTCAGCAGATAGTGAAATCACTGAGCATCGTATGTTATCCACTTTAAGGGCATTTATAGTACTATTAATGTCAACAGGATCGCATGTGGTCAAAGAACCCATAATTATGAGTATTTCTCGGGAAGCATGGCTGGGCACGACTTTTAACGCTTTCATAGCTAAGTCAAGACCATTTTGCAACGAAGGCTCACTTGTAAGTGGAATTTTACTAGCGCTAAAACAAATGAAAAATATTTGTTTACCTACTAAGTTTAAGATCTAAAAGTCAACAGTTGTTTACCCTTCCAGAGCCTTCAAATGAAGTTTTGATGTGCCGGTTAGTTCCGTGAGTTTTTCGGCGCGTTTGCCCTTTAGAAGAATTAGACCCAACTGGCTGATAGGATTTTGATCAAAGAACTCCTCGATAAAAATTTCCAAAAGCTAAAAGAATAAACATTAATTTAAAATTTATTTAAATATAATAAGCTAACCTTAATAGTGCATAACATTCGAGTGGGTTTCAAATCTGGGACAGTCATGGATTCAGAGCAGTCCAAAACAATATAAAGGTGCCGCATCATTCCCAAACGATTTTGTTGGGTCTTTTGTGCCTGTCGTTTGCGTTTAGCCTTTTGAATAATCTCTGCAATGGCGCCATCCAAAAGACCGTCATCATCTTCCTTTATAGCTTCCCTGAGAACCTCAAATAAGATGACATTAAGGAATTTGCAATAATCTCGGTAAAATAGCTATATATATACCATGTTTTTTCGTAGCCAGTTTCCCAGCGATATTCTTTAGGATCTTCTCCATCTATATCTGCCATTGTTGATATTTTGATATCGTATTTGGAAATTGCTAAGCCAAAATTAAATATACGAAACTGTTAATTAAATAAAACTAAACAGCTGTATAATTAACATAAATTTTACTGATTGGTACAGATGGGGATGTTGCCACAAGATTTGGAAATTATTTTTATGTTCTAACAATATGGTTGCAATATATATTTCTATAAATATGTTAAACAAATAATACTTTTTTCATTGATATATAATATATTATATGTATAAATAATTTAAACTTTTAGAATTAAATGTTATCTTCGTTACAGTTTAAGTTTCTACTCAATATTTATGATTGCATTAGCTTATTTCAAAATTTTAACACAATTAGAAAAAACTTTATTAAAATTAAAGAAAATTTTGGAGTTGATACTATTTTCAAATGTCGGCACAAAACCCTATGCACTGCCGCTGTCGCCATTTTGATTGGTCAAACGCGTTTGCCGTGAGTGCTACGTTTTACTAACGAACGGAAAATCTTGCGTTTGCTTGTTTTACATTTAGTTCGGACACAGCAGCAGCATCAATATAGCGAATTTCAGTAGGTTCAATTGTTTATAGCAAAAATTAGTATAAACTGGAAGCGATCTTAAAATATCTAATTTGAATAGAAAATTAATAGTGAAAATGTGCCATAAATCTAATGTATAGTTTCGTAACTTAATACAAAGTTTATAGTCTAGGAATTCTGTATTTTCAAGTGAAAACTTTCAAAAAGTAGGAAGAAAAGCCTAACAAAATAGCTTTACAATTTCTGAATTAATTTATATATATTAACAGAAAATTTAGTACATAAATTTGCTATTCATATGTTTCAACAAGTGACAATTTGATCATTATAACATATTTGGCGCAAAGACTAGGGATAAACACTTCTAGCAATATAAAATTGAAATATATATTTTGCAGACGTTGGTTTTCACCATGGTCGGGAGAGATATCACACCTACGGAAATTGGAAAGCATGCGAAATTAATTAAAAGTAAGTATTTATTTTACCTTTATTATGTTGAGGTATGTTTATTAGTAAATGTAATATATTTTTAGCTGCACAAGAGGAAATGGCTTCAATGGATGTTCTTGTTTGTGGCCGCTGTCTAAATGTGTACCATTTTATTGAAGATTTTGATGATCATAAACAAAAACCTTGTCAAAAGGAGAACACCAACGTACGTGAATGTAATGACACTAAACCAAAAATATGGGCCTTTTTACTGTGGAAAGCCACACAACTAAATAATAATAAGGACTCAAATACAGCGAGCCCCAATTCTTGGGCACTTTATCAAACATGGGTGAAAATGGATGAAAGTCTGCGAGAAACATGGATTGTAGCTGGTAAAACAATACAATCTTTTGCGAAAGTAGGTCAAGGTGGTCTGCAAGAAATGCCAGTAAAAATAACTAAAACTGTCGTAAACAGCACTAATGAAAGTGTTTCACCTGGCAGAAGTAAGTAAATATTTTTTGGTATTAATATAGTTAAATGACGTACCTTATTTAGAGCTTTTAACGCAAACCAAGCCGCAAGTAGCTAATTTGAAACCTCCAACGAAAATTATAGATGGTAATAAAGATATTGAAAATGATTCCACTCATAGAGCAGTAACATCTGCACAAAAAATTGTTAAGAAACCAGTTACTATACGCAGTGATGCAGTAGGAGGGGTTACGCAAAATAAGATTCCCATTGGTAATACAACAAAACCTCTAAGGTTAGTACAGAAAATATTTATACACACATATATGTTATATTTTTAACACTTACATTTAAATTCTCCTTAGTCGACGTGCAAAACGCACTGTTCCCAACTCTGATGAGGTGATTGAGGAAAATGTGGAGAAAATTGTTGCAAAACGTTTTAACCCGCGTCGAAAGATGCATGAATATTTAGTGAAATGGGAGGCTCGAACTCATGAACAAAATACTTGGGAGCCATCATCACACTTAGAAAATGTCCCTCACCTACTGGAAACATTTGAAACACAATTGGCGCGACAAAAAGAAACACGTGCAGCTTTACAAGCAAAGCAAGCTGCTTTGACAGCTGCAGGTAAAGCTGCTGCAACAGATAATAAAGTTGAATCCGGTGTCACTAATAAACACGGAAGTGGTATAGGCAAACTACAAAGTGTTAGTAGCAGTAACAATGATAATGTCGAAAGTAATAGGTCAGCAAGTGCGGACGTTTCTACAAGACCGTCTCGAACGTCTAAAACTAAAGCCATGGATCAAGTAAAACAGTGGGTCTCTGGAAGTAACCAAATTCCTTCAGGTGCAGCTTCTCCTAATGGTAGTGATGTCGCCGGAAGTTGTAATAACTCTCAGGATGGTGAAAGAGAGTGGTCTATGAATACTAGCAATAGTTCGGCAGTTGGTGTAGGTGGTTTAAAGCGTAAATTAGAAGATTCAGACTTTAATGATTCTAACGCAAGTGATTTGCCTAGTACAACAGCAACAATAGAAGACTTAGAAGAGGATCTTATTCCATCACACACAGTAAAAAGAATGAAGAATGGCAATGCTATTTCAATTGAGGTAAATTTGTCACTTTTAAATTGAAGCAAAAAATGTTCATCATTTGTATGATTCTTAGTCTAAAATCGTAAAAGTAAATGGTACAAGCAGCACACGTACTCCAACTACAATTAGCGGCGAGTCGTTACCAGTTGGTCCGAATTCAGCAGAGGTTATTATAACCCAAGATGCAAATGCTTCCGGTGTAGTAAAGAAGCCTGGCTTCAATGGCACTAGCCGTAATGTAAGTTCTTTAACTAGCAATTGATATATATAATATATATATATTTAAGCTGGTATCTGGTTTAACAAATGATATTAAATTTATTTTTAATTGTTCGGAAACGAAGAATGTACTAGTTTACTTTCTGTTAACAGTTTGTTAATAAAAAGTATAAATTATAATTTAGTTGGTTGTACTCACTTTTTGATTGAGTTTTTTTTAACCTAATTACTAAAGGCAAAACTGTTTATTTCGTATTTGTTTATTTATTTTCATTTCTTTATTATTGTAGACAACACAAAAAAGCGAGGCCCAAATACGTATACTCTCGAAGGGAGAATCGGCTGTATCCAGTACAGGTATAGTACGGGTTAGCGGTGGCAGTGATAGCGGTAATGAATCCAAAACGGCATCTTCCGTAACAGTAAATCGAACACAAATCCGCGTTGGAACTGGTGGTACTACCACAGTGGGCAATACTCAAATCAACACAATTTCGCGCCAGCAACACATCCAACGAACAACGGGCGCAACCACGCTACAACGAAAAACTATTATGAATTCTAGTACAACACAACAGCAACGTGGTGGCACATCAATGCATGTGCGCACGGGCATAGCCAACACTACTAGCTCATCTGTTCAACAACATGCTTCTCCTACTTCCGGACGCATGATTATACCGCGCCAGGGAAGTTCCGGACTTGTAAATCGAACCACTGCTGCCAGTAGCACGAAAACTGTTACACCGGAACAGAAAATACTGCAACTGTCCAAGTCGGGCGATTTGAAAGTCACTAAGAAAGTAATGACAAGAGAAGATGCCATTGCACAACGTCAAAACCTTAGGCAACAACAGTCGCAAATTCAAATCCAGAAAGTACAACAGATCACTCCGCCAACGGGTGGTGGACGTACGAGCCAAGTGAGCGCCGTTAGTGTACGTAAGCAACCGGACGGCACATATGCACACGAGGAGCAACACCAAGCACAATTATGTCCCATAACAGGTAAGCAGAAGATTTCAAACTGCACTTGAAACAACTATGAACTAATCAAGTACATAAATAATAGGTAAAATATTGGGACAAGATGACCAAGTGATATCGCAGCAGCAGCAAAATCAAAGTGGAGTGATGCATACCCAATTAATGACGGGTGGTGAGCAGCAATTGACTCTTCAACAAGATCATCATCAACAGGCATTGCAAGATATTGATCCAGGAATGCTTTTTTCAAGTGATCAAATGCTTACTAATGAAGATGGCACTCCACTATTAGTGACTGGGGAAGACGGCACAGTGTATCAGGTGGCCGGCAAGAATGCCGAAGGAAAAACTATTCTCGTAACGCAGGGTCCTGACGGAGAACAGCAATTCGCTTATGTTGCTGCTGCCGATAGTGATGAAAATCAAGTACTCACTCTAGACAACGCTGTTGCAGAAGCAGTTGCACAGAACCCCAGCGAATTACAACAAGCAGATTCCATGTCTGAGCCCCAATATATTGTCAAAACAACAAACGAAGATGGCACTACTCAGGTAGTTACAATGAGTGAGGCAGAATTGCAACAACACCAAGCATTAGCTGCAGCTCAACAGCAACAGCAAGCGGATGTTGGCAGTGGAGGTGTTGCTGTTACCACTGGTGGTAGCGGAGCTACCGGACAGCTTTGTATACAAACATCTGACGGGGCAGACGGACAGGAAGCTAATATACCCGCTGAAGTAATACAGGCTGGTATGCCGTCTCCAGGTAAATACGATTGAAAACATTATATGTGAGCATTTCATTTCAATACTTCTATGTAGGAGGAACACGGCGTGTAGTGTTACTATTGCAAGATGGTACTTATATGATGACTGAGATGCATGATGATGAATTCAAAGCATTAAACATCGCCGCGTAAAACATGTAGTTGAATAGGATATTTGACAATTTTTGTAATGCTGGCCCACATATGTTGCACCATAATACGGAGTGTGCACGACATGACATTACATCGAGAAAAACATTCTTGGATACATACGCATCCATTTTTCACATTATTTGTAATTATAGAAGTTTAAACGATAAATATTATCGTCTCATGTCTGCACTCTGCTTTTGCAAACCTAAGGTAGACCAATAATGATAGATTTAATATTTACTGCTAAACATAAACATAACCTATGAAAAATATCGATAAGCATGCATATAACGAAGCTGGGTTTACTTTAAAGTTTGTTATGATTTTTTCTTTAAGAACTTAGTATATTTATATCTCTAATATGTTTTTCAAAAGACATCAATGTATTTTATTTCTTTATGGATTTAATTCATTCATAATGCCTCATCCGTATAATGTATTAATTTTTGTAAATTACTCAAATACATTGTCTTGAGATGTGCATGTAAAAGATCCAATATTCATTGAAATCAAGAATTATCACAGCTATCGGCAAATAATTCGTTATATACGAATATAATAAAAAAAAAGACCCAAGTTGTCAATACACTCTAAAAATAAAGAACTTAATTTTGAGCAAGTACTGCATGATTTTAATATTTACTTAAAGTTAAAGAAATGCATAGGTTACATATGATACAAACATAGTCTTTAGAACTGAAATTACAGTCTCCAAGCACATGGCATTTAATATTCCTTTATAAACTTTGCTATGAAAAATCCGACGGTATCAATGGGAACTCCATCGAATTCTTTTGTTTGTTGACCAAACCGTTGCACGTATTGCCTGGAATTGTTAATTTAATTAATTAATATAGGTTTATACATATATGTATGTAAAATTTAAGATTACCTCTCAACATTGCTAAGAGCTGTTTGTTCCAGACCAATGCCGCCAAGATGGGGAGTTGCAGGGACCAGCCTCATCTGTGGAAATTTCTCTAGTACCCAAGCAACCACGCCTTCATTTTCCTCTTCAGTCACTGTGCAAGTACTATAAACCAAAACACCGTTTGGCTTTAGCAATGGCACTGCTGCGGAAAATAATTTTCGCTGAACTTTTGGGTACGATTGGAGCATACGTTGGGACATATTAGGTGGATATACTAGCAACGGTCTGTTGCCCAAAGCGCTGCAAGGTGCATCAAGTAAGATTTTATCAAACGTATTGGCGGCGAAAGGTGGCATACCCAAGCATTCATTGCCTTTTACGTCCTTAGCTGCGCTGAAAGCTTTCGTGGCGTCAAAATTATAGGCGCGTATGCTTTTGAAGGCTAAATTCTTTATTTTTGCCAACATGCCCGAGATTTTATTGGCTGCCTTATCGAGCGCTATTACTTCACCTTTATCATCCATTAACTCTGCTATATGAGTTGTTTTATTTCCGGGCGCCGCACACATATCTAACACACGTTCGCCT
This sequence comes from Bactrocera latifrons, assembly GCF_001853355.1. Lineage (NCBI taxonomy): Eukaryota > Metazoa > Arthropoda > Insecta > Diptera > Tephritidae > Bactrocera > Bactrocera latifrons. The sequence continues at coordinate 13,693 of NW_017537348.1, forward strand.
GGTTGAGGTTTCAGTACCCTTACGCATACAATAGACGGCAGGTTTTGAAGAAGGGCTTCTTTGCAGCTCAGATCACCTATGGTCGGTACGCCGAACATAGTTTCAATCATTTCCACTGCAACTCCTTTCAAAGACTGAGCAGTACTACTTATTGTAGGTCCAAAAATCTGATGACGCTGCATTCGTACGACACCCACGCCCAAAAAAATTTTATCGAGCGAATCATATCGAATATTTGTACCCTGCTTACATTTACCCGCCAAATCGGCGTAGACTAAAACCTCCTCATTTAATTTTGTACCCGCCTCCATTGCAAGCACGCCAGGTGCATAAAGATGAGCGCCGCGTAGTAAAGCCGCACCACAGCAGCTGTCGACAACAACCTCACGTTGTAAGTCTGACTGCTTCTGCTTCATATCAATGCTAAACGATGTTGGTAAAATGCAAAGTACCTCTGGAATACTGGGTATTTCATACACTTTGGGTGGCTGTGTATATCTTTCACGTAATATTTCTTGCAATTTCTGTTTGAATGCTGGCACAGTGGTTCGGAGCGAATTTACGCGATATGTTGTTATTGTGGGCACTTTACACAACCAACTCATTAATTCTTCTAGCTGACTAGGCTGGAAAATTAATATTAGTATCTTCTTTATGAACAATATTATCAATGTTTTAGTTAATGGTTTAAATTGGTGTAAGTCCACACATCGGTTAATTAGTATTATATTATGAGATCCTAAACATCTAAGTCTAAGTGAATGTAACTTAAAATAATCTAGATAATATTAGTTAAATTGTGATATATCATCGTTTTCGGCAAGAAAATTTTTTAAAATATAAAAGTTTATTAAAATTAAGAATATTGCGATATTGCAAAAAGAAAAGTAACAAAAAAAGCATGTGTAATATATATGGAATTATAGATAATATGGAATTATATTATCTACATATATCCACAATAGCTAATAAATGAAAGTAAATTTCACGAGTATACAAGAATGCAGATAAAAACATTTGACTGCATATTAGCAAATATTCATATTTGTTACCGTAGTACAACAAACATCAGGAAAAATACAATACAGGGTTTTCTTCTTCTTCTTTACTGACATAGGCACCACTTATGCGGTTAGATAGATAGATAGATAAATAATTGAGGAATGCACYGCGACCTTAGGTCTATTGTGCCCTCWCCTARCTCACAGGGACTCGCTTAGCCCCAGCATATTGATGAAGTCAAGTATTCTGCTGGGTGCTAGCGAGGCGATGTGATCCCTATCCGGAAACATGGCTCCAAGGGCCTTCGACCTACTTATGCGGTTATAGACGAGTTAAAAACAGAGCGTCAGTCGTTTCCTCTTTTCGGAAGTTGGCGCCAATTGGAGATTCCAAGCAAAGCCAGGCCCTTCTCCACCTGGTCTTTCCAACGGAGTGAAGGGTTCCTCTTCGTCTTCGTTAAAGGGAATCGCCTTGTCTGAAACCTCGTTTGGTATCGAACGGCTCGGAGAGGTCCTTCCCGATTCCCCGGAGCTTTTGTTGTTGCTCAAGGTCAGTTTACACAGCCGTATTAGTTTTGCGGGGATACCAAATTCGGACATCGCGGCATAAAGGCAGCTCCTTTTCGTTCTGTCGAAAGCAGCTTTGAAATCGACGAAGAGGTGGTGCGTGTCGATTCTCTTCTCTTCTTACTTTGAGATAATTAAAAAAAAAAAAGCAACACACACAGTTACATGATACGCTTAGTAATAAAATATTGTTTTATACTTTCGCAACCAGTTGCTACAGAGTATTAAAGTTTTGTTCACCTAACAGTTGTACGTATCACCTACAATTAATCGAGATAGATATAGCCTTATACATACATATTTAAATGATCTGGATGGCGAGAAAAGTTGGATTCCGGTTGACTGTCCATCCGTACGTCCGTCAGTGCAATAACTGATTACGCCAAATGTATTAAATTTTAATCCCGAGATGGTATGAAGGGGCTTTATAGGAGCCGATGTCAAAATTGGACAATGGACGTGACTTAGCCCATTTCTAGGTAACATCAAATATCTCGGTACTACCTCCACGCCTACTTCCCATATAACACAATTTAAATTGCTATTTGATTATTTTACTTTGCAGTACACAAATCAAGAATCAATTAGTATAAGGAGATAAAATTATAGGTTATGAACTGGCTGAACCATCAGCTAGTATTTTATCCTGAGCCAGTTTTAGTGGTAACACCGAAGTATACAGTCAGATTGCTTGTGACAACTGCAGACGCGATACTAACAATTGATCGCGAAAAGATTTCTGATTGTTGGCAAAGTGTTACCTATGTGGCTGAATTTCTGCCAAAAAGGTACATTTTCGATTAACTTAAAGGTTGTATGTATCACCTAAATCTAATTAAGATAGATATAGGGTTTTATAAAGCGTGGTGCAAAAGTCAGAAGATGATTAGAAGATGCTATAAATTTTTCAATTGAGCTCTAATGTCCGATGAAATACACGTAAATAAACAATAGTACGCTACACTGCGTGCCACAACCGCTATGCTGAAGGATGCATTTCCCGGGCGCCTAATCTTCCATTTTGGCGATTTGCACTGGCCAGCAAGATCGCCTGATTTGACCGCTCCAGACTTCTTTTTGTGGGGCTTTTTGAAGTCGCGGTTTTATGTCAACAAGCCTCAGACTCTTGCAGCTCTTAAACACAATATCCGTCAATAATGTGAGGGCTCAAATGACAATCAACTGTGGCGGCGGCCATTTACATCTTATCATATTCTTGACATGATGTAAAAAATAAAAATAATCCACATGCAGAAACAAAGTTTTTCATGTTTTAATAAAGTTTTTCATTTTCCAAAAAACATCGGAAGGTTAGTTTTGTGTCACTTGCTATATAGCAAGTAAGGGAGTTTGGGTATTGCAAGGATTAAAGTCAGGGAAGTGTCTTCAGGTACATGAGGCTTGTTAATTATAGGGACCTGGGCCAAGTTGTGACCCGATTTTATTCATTCTAAGTGGAGGATGGAGTCATATGTAGAAGTTCACGCAAGTGAGGAAAGTTCTCTAATCGCCATTCACTTGGGAGTGGCCAGAAACGATTCTTTTACATATGACTCAAGCAGCTCACGACTTCCGGTCTTTGACCAAGTATCCTCTAGGTAGCCTAAGAACATCCGTTTGAAGGTGAGCTAAAGTGAGAAGGCGAAATATCTCCTACATAGCGTTGTGCGCTGGGTTTGGGACCCGCCACGTAAAAAAAACACCCCCAGTGAATAGTTATAACCAACATCGGATGAGAGACCCCCTTTTTGATGACGACCGTGGTAAACAAATTAGGACTACGAATTGAGGGCATGCACCTGGAATGTCCGGTTCCTTAATTGGGACGGGACAAGGACAGAGACGAGTAGGTCCTTGTGGCATTTACTACCATATAAAGGAGTCGCATCAAAGCGAGGTTCTTCAACATATCGATGTGACTAAAGATGCCTTTTATGAGTGCTTGCCGAAATGCGTGAGTACGAAGAGCTTGATAAGCTGGCCGACAAACGTAATGCTCAAAATTCTACGAAAAAATGCGGCGGCTTAAAGAAGGTTTCAAGACCGGAGCATACTCTTGTAGAACCCCAAAAGGTGATCTAGCCACCGAGAGCATACTTAAATTATGGAGGGAACACTTCTCCAGCCCGCTGAATGGCAGTGAACGCACAACGCCAGGAGAAGGCGATCCCGATTCCCCAATCGATAACGATGGAGTAGACGTTCCATTACCCGACCATGAAGAAGTTTGAATAGCAATTACCCGCCTGAAGAACAACAAAGCGGCTGGGGCCGATGGATTGCCGGCCGAGCTATTCAAACACGGCGACGAAAAACTGGTAAGGAGCATGCATCAATTTCTTTGCAAAATATGGTCGGACGAAAGCATGCCCAACGGTTGCAATTTAAGTGTGTTATGCCCAATCCATAAAAAAAGAGACCCCACAATCTGCGCCAWCTACCGTGGGATAAGCCTCCTCAACATCGCGTATAAGGTTCTATCGAGCGTATTGTGTGAAAGATTAAAGCTCACCGCCAACAAACTGATTGGACCTTATCAGTGTGCTTTTAGACCTGGCAAATAAACAACCGACCAGATATTCAAAATGCGCCAAGTCTTGGAAAAGACCCGTGAAAAGAGAATCGACACACACCACCTCTTCGTCGATTTCAAAGCTTTTTTCGACAGCACAAAAACGTGGGCGGTGCCACCGTCCATTTTTATCCCGGCTCCCATTAAACTCTCTGATATCATCTTGAGTGTACATTAGATCTAAAACATTTTCGGGTGTAACATGTTGTCTCTGTCGTATTTAGTTAAATTTGTCACAGTGCGAAAATGAAAGAAATCAGATTACAACCATGCCCACTTTTCATATAAAACAATTTTAAATTCCATCTGATTCTGTAAAACATTGCACGAATAATGGCATTTGAAGTATTCCATCTAATGACCAAAAATTCTCCAAGTCGAACTTAAACTTTTCAAGCCCCTAGGTACTCAATATGTCTACCACAGAAACCATAGTTAACTTTTTACCAAATTTATACAAATTTTTAATTAAAAAAAAAAAAAAACGTTAAAAAAAAAAGAGCTAAACTAATTATGTGGCTGACCACTCTTTGACTGTAATCTTTCGATTCGCCCGGAACACACAGAGCGCAACAGACCGAAAGTGACATCTATCAAATATTATAATACATGTGTGGAATATAATGCTCAAGACAGACTACAAACGACATCTGTCAAATATTAAAATACACACGTTCTTATGGACGGACCTATTTTGATAGCTGCACGACTACACGACGKCAGGCCGACAGTTGTCGTTCTCGCTAACTTCAAATTGATCCTATATTTGCCAACGACAGTAGGACGACAGTAGAGTTGATAGTAGAATGGAAGATAGAGAGATGAGGTAAAGTGGTAATGCCACTAATATGTAAAATGTAAAATTATTCACAGCTCTAACAAACTTGATGTTATTTTACAGATAAAAGCATAAAATAGCTCTGTTACATCATTTGTAACGCTGGTCAAAGCTACAAAAGCATTAATGGTGTGCAAACGGCTGGCGGGTAAATCCTGGGGCTGCAAGCCAAAGATCGTTAGGTGGTTGTACACCATGATTGTGCGACCGATAATTACTTACAGGGCGGTGTCCTGGGCCTCTGTAACGTCGCAGGCTTCTGTGATTAACCGACTATCGAAGCTTCAGCGGCTAACATGTGTTTGCATGACGGGCGCTATTCGAACCTGTCCGAAGGCAGCTTTGGAGGTCCTGCTAGAACTTACACCAATCCACCTCTGCAGATAACAGCAGAGGGATGCGGCAAAGGCAAGATATCTCTTCCCAGATGATGGAGAGGATAAGTTACGACATTCCTATTGTCCTTCTCCCAAGGGACGGGATTACGAAATCAACTCACTTCACGAAAAGGTTTAAGGTTACCATCGGGAGCAAGAGTGAGTGGAACGACCCCACTCTTGAGCAAATGCTAAGGGATAGTACATTGAGGTGGTACACCGACGGCTCAAAAACGTCGGAAGGAATAGGTGCGGGTATTGTAGGCCCGCGTACAAAGCTCTCCATTCCGATGGGAAGCTTTCCAAGTATTTTTCAGGCTGAAGTCCTGGCTATAAGTCGGTGTACAGAGATAAACCTCCACCGCAACTATCGCAACGAGCGCATAGCTATACTCAGCGATAGTCAAGCGGCACTGAAAGCGATCTCCTCCTACGAGATCAAATCGCTTTTGGCGCAGGAGTGCAGAGAACGATTGAACAACCTAGCTACAAAGAACCGGGTGCACCTAATCTGGGTGCCGGGCCACAGGGGCATAGCCGGCAACGAACTGGCTGACTTCGAAACACAATTCTCGCGACAGACTGCAGCAGCACGACAGTGAACTGAAAATGGCGTTGTGAATCCTACAACATGAACGTTTGTGAGAAGGCAGCAACATAACAATGACCGGCATGTACACAAAACAACGCAGTTGTCCATTTTGCATGTACATAATTTCGTTGTGGCCATACTAATACCTTGCACTTCAATGAAATTTTAATATTTTGTTCAAAGTGAAAATTTTAAGCAAAATATAAGTAAATACGAAAATTTATTTGTTTTAAATTATCAATTGCTATTACAAATGATGTAACAGAGCTATTTTATGCTGTTATTTGTAAAATAACGTCGGGTTTGTTAGAGCTTTGAGTAGTATTACATTTTACATATTAGTGGCATCACCACTCTACCTCATCTCTCTATCTTCCATTYTACTGTCAACTCTACTGTCGTTGGCAAATATAGGATAAAATTGAAGTTAGCGAGAACGACAACTGTCGGCCTGCCGTCGTGTAGTCCTGCAGCTGTCAAAATAGGTCCGTCCACAAGAACGTGTATATTTTAATATTTGACACATGTCGTTTGCAGGCTGTCGCGCACTATGTGTTCCGGGCGTAAAGCAAAAGTGAAGAACCGGTAAATTTTTTTCGAAGTTATAATTTTGGATGTTGCCTCAAGTGGAAATAACAAATTAGAACCTTTTAACATCTGCGGCTTGTATATTCATTAACGTACTCTAATATAAAAAACCACCGGGTACTCTTATATTACTAAATATAATAATATTGGCAACCCAAATACAGTTCTAATCATACATTTATTTGTCTCTGTCATGATCATTTGTGTACAAGAGTAGACTATATGACAACATTTAGCGTGTTCGAACATTATTGTTTGCAAACGAGTGTTCTCCGAAAATTAATATTATATTATTATATATTAATATTAATAGAAGTTAACTTACATTCCGCTGAAGAATTTGTGACTCCACAAGAGGATTACGTAGAAAAGGTGATTTTGGATACATTTTTCTTTTATTAAACTTTCGTTTTGTGGCAGAAATATCACGAAAATTCCTATGACAAAAGTGTGTGGAAGAATGTAAAATATAAGTGCTGCCCAACTTCCAAAAATCTGAAATCGAATATTGATCACCTATAAATTATAATGTTCATTTACGGTTTGGTTTAGTAAGGTGATCGTTCATTTATCAACAAAAATCTCAACATTATATAGACTATCATATATCTAAATTTGTTTTCAAATACAGCAGTTAGTATAATATGACAACGCTGTTTTGCGGCTTCAACAAAAATTCCAATTTTCGATCCTGATGGTAATAGTGTTTCCTCGTTCACACTTGTGCATTACCTACGACACCGGTGACGCACGACGTGGCAACTTTTCGTAATTTCTTACTTTGTAGTCTTCTACTGATTGTTTGACACTAGTTACACCCTTCTTATATTCAGCATGAAAGGAAGACAAAGTTAGCCAATATTCATCTATTCGTTTCACAACACTTTCTGTATGTGAGGTGACAAACTATTCGTGGTGAGCTAATAATTTTATACGTCAAATAGCGTACTTAAAATTGGTGTGTTCGTGTGTTTTACTGCTCTGTGATTTTCGCTGACATTTCCATACAGAAGTTAAAAAAATTTCTGTAATTAAGTGCGTGAACTCATCTCAATTAATTGGTTGGTATATGGTTTAATAAAAGAAAAAATTGAAAGTATAAGTGTTTTGTTTGAGGAACAAACTGTGAGCTTACTTTTGATATAGGAATCGGTAATCATAGCTCCTTAGATCTTAATTTTTTCATTTTAAATTGAAAACATGCTATCCTTTTCATTTAATTATTGACTATCTCATTAGAAAAAGTGTGATGTTAGAGTTAATATTGTAGAAAGTTGTAAAATTGCATAGGACGTATCAAATATTCAACGTAAGAAAAATGTTTTGAGCGGTTTATATTTCGTCTGTAATAAACGTAATAAATTGCAATGGTAGAAACTAAAGTTCTTTTGACCTGGAGCCCTATTAATTCTACTATCGCATCGTGGTTACATTCGTAGAATGCAAAGCATAATTTCTACTCAGTCTGGGTTCTTAAGAGAAACACATTTGTTTAATATATTGGGTATACCGAGATAAAGATATCTTAATATTTTGGAATAGTTACTATATCAAAGGCCATTAATCGAAATTTATGTTCCAAAAAATAATCTACCTGCAGGAAGTAAATTTTACTAATTGAAAGTTTTTAGAGTTCTTAAATTAATGCTTTAAATTCTTTGCAATTGTGGTTTTCAGCAGTTTAGAAAGGGTCTAGAGATAGCTGCAGTTGAAAAAGGTACGTTTTTACTTAATACGAGTCAAGTCACAACTTTTGTATATGGTTCACTTCGTTTATCTGCGTTTGTATGGTGAATTGAAAGCCGAGTATGTCGGGAAAATACGTCTCCGTCATCATTAATGATGTGGTGTATTAGCGGCATCGCTATCGCAAATATTTCCGATTTACTATCTTCATACTTTTATTCTTTATTGTAGTTCGTTTTAACTTTTCTACTCTTTCGGAAGTTGTATGTTCAATAGTCGTCACATTGTTGGAGTTTCGCAATTCCTTTTTCTTTTCGTTTTCGTCGCGTATTTGACGTAGGGTGGTGCTTTCGCCGTACTCGGTGAAAAAAGAAAAAAATAGGGTAATAAAGAAATTATCTTCTCTGAATAATGAAATTTTTTCCTTATTATGAAGCCAGTGAAGATTCAAAATTTAAATATTAGAAAAATAGACTGTAGACACTTGTGTGCGAAGTGAATACTTTACCAACAACATCATGGAGTGGAAGCCATGACATGGCAGTTCCATAAAATTATATTTGCATTTTTATAAATGTATTAAAGTTAATAAGTTTAAATTCTACAGTTTTGTGTACTCTTAATTCATTTCTTATATCAGTTATGTCAAAATTAAGTGTTAAAAGTTTCGAAATTACTTCGCTGACTCACTCGTAAAATTTGTTCCCTTTCCTTCCTACTCTCTTCGAAAAATTTAAAAAGGTGTAAAGCTATATATCTAAAACATACCTAATATAAACTTTCCATATGTGTTACATCGACCTTTTTTAATTTTATTTTTATTTATTTATATATTGGGAAATTAATGTATATAGTTACAAAATATTAAACGATATTATATTATAAAACGGCTTTTAGAATGGCATAGAGATATTTCCAAAGACTAATATATTTTTTGCTTTACGTGTAATATAGTAATTTTTTTAATTGACCTGTTATGTAGTGAAACGCAGCAAAAAAATTTCCGAAGTGTCGGATCAATGCACTCCGTCCTACTACAGGATGTCTCCTAATGTTTCCTGTCGGACAACATATACATACATAGTAAGATGGTATGATGAGCTCGAGTTAAGTCGAGAATATAGCGTTGTGATTAACTCTTACTTATGTATATGCAAAAAGGGAAAATCACTCATCTAACACAACTCTTCCTATCCGGTCGATGCAGAACGTTTATTGGCCTAAAGTTATTTTAGTAAAAAATATACAGAATAAGGAAAATTAAAATATAACGACTATTTTGTGAGAAAAAAAATAATGAAATGAAAAAACTAATCTACTCTAAATTCTATTACGGTCCCTGATTTTAATATCAATTTAGAACTGACAATTTTTTTGTGTAAATTATTTAATTTTCTATGTTTTCGTCTTTTTACAGCCGACTTGTTTGAAATCTGCAGCTTTAAAGTGCAGACTCGGATCGACTCTATACGTACCGAACAATTCCAATTAAGTAGTATCATTAATCTCTAAGTTTGCAGTGCATAACTTGCAACTTAATATACAGTGTACAATAAAATAAAGGAAAGAAGAACCACAATTGTATAACTTGTATCAAAATGGGGAACGTTTTTGGAAATCTTTTTAAAGGCCTTTTCGGTAAAAAGGAAATGAGAATATTGATGGTCGGATTAGATGCCGCTGGTAAAACCACAATTTTGTACAAACTCAAATTAGGCGAAATTGTTACAACGATACCTACCATTGGTAAGTTCTAATGTTAGCTGCTATTTAAAAAAAAAAAAATATTAAAATTTTTCCTCTTTCTTAGGTTTCAACGTCGAGACTGTAGAATACAAGAATATTAGCTTTACAGTATGGGATGTGGGCGGCCAAGATAAAATCCGTCCACTGTGGAGGCATTACTTCCAAAATACACAAGTAAGTAGAGCTTATATTGCTCTCTTGAAAAGATTTTTATTAAACCGAAATTTAAGTTATTTTATATGTATGCATATTGTCTGACAAAGTATTTTATTAAAAAAAACTGTTTTAAACAGGGTCTTATATTCGTCGTTGATAGCAACGATAGAGAACGTATCGGTGAAGCGAGAGAGGAATTGATGCGCATGTTGGCTGAAGACGAGCTCAGAGATGCTGTTTTATTAATATTCGCTAACAAACAGGTATGTAACATTAAATATATGCAAATTTGTATTATGTTATATTTAATATCTCTATGTGAATATTAAGAAACAAAAAGTAGAAAATTGTGTTTAAAATACTACTACTTAAGTAATTTTTATTTTAGCCATATGTATTTTTCGTCGTATCTTTTACATGTGTCGTATCTTTTACATGTGTAAAAGATGATTTTTGCCTCAATATTTGAAGAATTATTAACATTTTTATTTGAGTTCATTTGTGGCATAATCGGTCTACTTGTTAAATTTGTTTCAATACATATTTAAAATTGCGTAGTACAACATAAACACACATATATATAAACATTATATCACACCGAGTGTCATAGTAGTACAAAATGCTTTCAATGCTTAGATAAGATTTTACTGATAAGAACATAGCAAGTGTATCGTTGGAGGTTTAAACTCTGTATATAACAAATTAAAAGAAAATTGGCCAATAAGTAATGTATTCCATAATTATTACCTTGCTCATCTATAAGACCTGATATTTGTTATTAAGAGTTCTCTGTTGACGGCTAGGCCAAGTTTAAGACAAAATAATCACTTAACAATATAAATAATATATACAATAAATGTGCATTTTTGGTATATTATATGTTTGTACGATATTCTTTCGGCTTATTAAAACATGCTTCTCTTTTAGGATCTGCCCAATGCAATGAATGCAGCCGAAATCACCGATAAGCTCGGTTTGCACTCACTCAGAAATCGTAATTGGTATATTCAGGCGACGTGTGCAACCAGCGGCGATGGTCTCTATGAGGGTCTGGATTGGTTATCTAACCAACTTAAGAATGCTAATCGCTAGATACACATAATAATATATTAATGAAAAAACACCTTTTTGATTTAAACATAAAGTTAATGAAAATTTGAATAAACACAAACAAAAAGCGAAAAAGAAAGTAAGAAATTTACTAAAAACGACATCCTACTGATCCTTCTTCTCCTCTTATCCCAACTTCAACAAAATCAAGCGACATGCGACGAATTTCATTTAGCGGCTGTTGAAAGAAATAGAATAGTGAAACCGGAAGAAGAAGGTCATAGCGTACAGAGCTTCATAAAAAAATAAATTTAATACCGCTATTTAATGAAACTCTCAATTTCAAGACGATTTTCTTATATATGTATGTATAATGAATGTTAAGGCAACAATAACAAATCTCAACAATGTGTATCCAAATGATAAGATGAGTTGTGAAAGAAGGGAAGAAATATCAAAAAGGACTATAAAAATGGCATTCACTTCTAAGTATAATTTTAGTATTTCCTATCTTTATTTTATTACCTGTAATTTCTATGATTATTAATTAAATTTAATTGATACAATTACAAAAAAATATAAACAAAGGCGATACACATACACATACAACACACAAGCTCTTTATATACAAAAACAAAAACAACTAAAAATAATAAATAAAAATTGTAACAAAAATGGAAAGACCGAAAAATAGATAAGACATTCGACAATTTTGATAAGGGTTGATAAAAGACGATTAGTTCGGTGTTTGCTCTACTCCCATACTTCTGGTTATAGACAAGTGGATATTATAAATTATTATTATCTAAATACTAATAATGATGCGTAAATAAAAAAGGAAACAATTAAAGAGGAGTGAAGTATAAAAATCAATCTTGAGTTTCATGAATATGAGGAATGTGTTCAATCTTATGAAATGCGTTCATGAAGTGTTTAAATTTTAGGTAAAAGGTGCAGTTTTGTGTAAATCTATACATGCAACATACGCAACTAAACTCTGTTGCTATTTTTTATGACCACAGTATAAAAATAGTTAAAATCTGATGACGGTCAAAACTTTCCTACGTATGAAGATTACTCGGGGTGAATTTTGTAATATGGTGGTACTTTCTCAAATGTTGCTAAGGACTTCGCAGTTAATATTTTTAATATATGTGCAGGGTGCCTTCCAAAGTAAACAGGACTTTTTGAATATAGCCATCTATACGTAGACTGGTGCGTTAGAATCTATCTTTATCGATTGTCCCGTCAGAATTTCAAGACATTTCATGTATAGGAAGTGAAGTTATTGCGTTTTAAGTGTCAGTATGTTTGTGTTATCGGTGCGAAAATGATCTTCGAACACAGAGCCAACATTAAATTTTGTTTCAAAATGGGTAAAACTTTTACCGAAACGTTTCAAATGATGAAACAAGCTTATGGCGATGATTGCCTATCCTGTAGCAGAGTGCACGAATAGTTTCAACGTTTTCAAAGTGGTGGTGAGGACATAAATGACGATCAACATGTGGGCGAATCAAAATCCGTGATCACCGGAAATTCCATCTAAACTGTGCGTGAATTCATCAAAAATCTGACGACGTCATCATTGAAATTGATGGAAATGGAATTGAACATTTCCAAATCATCGATTTATCGCATTTTGACTCAATATTTGGGCTTACGAAAGGTGTATGCCAAAAATTGCTCAGAATCCAACATTCGAAGGGCGATTATTTGACGAAAAATCCCATTTTGGCACCGTGCGACTTCTTCCTTTTTGGAAAAATACATTTGCCCATGAAAGGAAAGCGTTAAACAGATGTAGAGGTCATCCGAAAGCCTTGCACCGGCATACTGGCGGTCATACCGGCCAACGATCTAAAACACCCATTCGGAATGCTTTTGGACCGTGCAAGAAGCTGTACTGAAGCAGAAGGAGACTATTTTGAATAAAATAAATTCATTTTGCCTAAAAACTGTTTTTTTTTTTAACTTTAGAACACACCTTGTATTATATATCACTAGTGAAAAATAAGAACCGAGTTTTTGTTTTAGCGGCAGAAAATATTTCGGAAATAATTTTGAGGCATGGAGGCGAGTTGACAGTCCTTAGGCGGATAAAAATCCGTGGCGTTGTTTTTACTTAGACTCTACTGTTATTGGAACGGAAAATAATAACCTTGACTTGAGGTGCCTTATGCAAGCCCCAAGAAATTTAAAACTAATATTTCGGTTAACATTAAGATAATTGGTTAAGGGTCCTTTCTTATTTGAGCATATTAAGAGTTATAAAATAATAGTCTATTAAGTTCAGCAAGCAAATGACGAATATTTAATAGTCTATATTCATTTGGAAATTGTTTTAAATCGTCCTATTTCACTCCCGAAGAATTACATATCATAGCTTGAATTTTTTGTTTCCTTGTTTAATACGTTACATTTTATGTTCCTTGAATGAATGAATGATAATGAGGAATGCACTGCGACCTTTGGTCTATTGTGCCCTCTCCTTCCTTACATTGCCTCGCTTAGCCCATTGATGAAGTCCAGTAGGCAGCTAGGCGCTAGCGAGGCAATGCGATCCCTTTCTGGAAATGGAACTCCAAGGGCTTGGCTCTGCGAATTCAGACTGCTGTGCAGTCGATCAGCAGATGCTCCGGAGTTTCAGGCTCCCTGTCAMAGWACCGGCWGTTGSYGCAAGCTGATAGGYCCATTCTGTACAGATGCCCATTCAGCTTACAGTGGCCAGTGTACCATGCGACTAACAGCCTGAGTTTGCTCTTGGGCAGGTTAATTACCATTTTCAACCTTCTCAGGTTGTAACCTCCCATTAGCAGCTTGGCGTGTCTCACACCATGAGTTTGTCGCCAGTGCTCTTCCCTTCCTGTTCTCTCCTTTTTACGAAGCAGCTCCTTGATGGTGTGGGGACCCACTCCTGTGAAGGGTTCGGGTCCTACCATCCTCGT
>NW_017537348.1:28333-35414 GCF_001853355.1 Bactrocera latifrons
GGAGGACCAGTGGTAGCTTGCCACTTATCTTCTCCATCCTCCGGGATGACACTATTTTCCTTTTCCCCACCCCTCTGCCGTTATTTGCAGAAGAGTCTGTTTGGTTTCCTTTTTTTTGTGTTCCTTTCTCTTGCTTCAAAATCTAATAAAAGTATGTTAATAAGTAAATGTATCACCTAAATCTGTCAACAATAAGTAAAGAGTACTTTTCAATTAGCACAACTCGTTGTTGTTTGATTGTTGGTTTGTAATACTTCTTTAGTCCAATTGAGCTTTATTACATTCGGGATTCACTGAACTGATAATCAACAACGGGGTCCGTTGTCACTCTCTGTGATATCATGATTGGGATGGGATTAGTCCTGGAACAACAACCCTTTGAAAACGGGCCCCTCCCCGTTTAAGGTTCATGCCCTATATACTTATCCCTTTGAAGCTGAGAGTTACAGATTACTCATGCTTACTCATGAGGACAAATATCTTGATGCTAGTTAGGACTACAAGTCTCACGGAAGCGTAGCAAGAGCACTGGATCAAAGTTTGGTCTGCGTGGTTACAGATGTACAAAAAAACCGTTTGTGTCTGCAAAAATTTAAAAGCGAGGTTGGTTGCTCGATTACTTTTACATGGTAAATTGGACTAAGTAGAATTGGAACTCAATTTTATGGTCAGATGAGTCGAAATTCAACCTTATTTCAATTTTGATTTTTGTTTATTTAATGCCTTTTTTACCACTATAAGCAAATGAATTAATGTTCCAGTTTTTATGATTTTTTGTATAAACAACACCTCTAATAAAAGAAAAAAATATATGTACATAAATGAATACTTTATCAAAAGTTAAAGAAATGGTTTTAAATAAAATAGTCAATATGGTTGCAAATGTTTTGATAACGGAATTTTTGGTATTTCTCACCGTTAGTTAAGACATACGTATTAGTTTAACGAGGATACAAAATTCAAACATAGCGACATAAAGACAGCTCTTTTCGTGCTGCCAAAAGCAGCTTTAAAACCAACGAGCGTGGTGTGTGTCGATCCTCTTTTCACGGGTCTTTTACGAAATTTGGTGCATGGTGAATATCTGGTCAGATGGTGGGCTTTAATATTTTACACAGTGCGCTCGATAGAACCTTATATGCAATGTTGAAGAGGCTTATCCCATGGTAGTTAGTGTTAATTGGCCACACCCCATTTAAATTCCAATCATATGGTATGCTTTTGTTTGACTATTTTCTGTAAATAAGCTGATGTGTGCTCCTTATCAGTTCTTCGCCGCCTTATTGAGTAGGATTAGGCTGGCAATCAATATTCGTTCTCCAGACGGGTAATTGCTATTCGAATTTCTTCATGGTCAGGCAATGGAACGTCTGCACCCTTGGTCCCGAATGGGGAATCATGTTTGCCATCTCCTGGTGTTATGCTTTCACCGCCATTCAGTACGCTGGAGAAGTATTCCCTACTTAATGACAGTATGTTCTAGGCATTTGTCACTAATCTGTTAGTGGCCGCATCTTTTCGTAAAATTTTCGAACATTTTCCCTGTCTGTCAACTCTTCGTACTCACGTTTTTCTCTTCAACTATCGGTATCTATCCCATCCCGCACGGGTTGTGATCAATTGTAACGTTGGAAGGTAAGAGTCTGTTTTCTCTCTACTGATTATTTGCCTTTTCCGAAATCCGATTGTTTCGTTTGCAGAGTTTCAATTGCTGTCCCACCTTTCCCTTATAGAGAGTTGTTGAAGAGTGCGCCCAGAGAGCATTAGTGTCGAGTAGAAAATTTTTGCTGCACAAAGGCGAACATGTATCTTCGCTGCAATTGCACATCTAAAACACTGGAGACGTGTCTTCCTTCTATCACAACAGGATCGATCTGATTAATGGCTTTTCGATCTGCAGACAGCTAGGGCTTCATGAATCTTCCTATGCTGGAATCCAGTACTACAGCCCATTTGGGGATATTTAATCTAGGACTCTGAATTTACCAACCGTTGTACCACAGATACTTTCATTTCCAAAGTCGCCAAGCACGATTTTGACATCGTGGCGGGGACAGCTCTCATAGCTTCATACCCTCATAGAGGACATCTTTGATCATATTTTCCTTCTCCTCCATCGGAGCGATGGCGCAAATTAAAGATATTTTGAAGAACTGCGCGCAAACTTAATACACTCTATTCAGGGTATAACAACCCATCATTAGAGTGTACTTCCGTGTATCCGACGTTTGGAAAATAATGATTTTCGAGAATTTTTTTAAGAGAAAGTACGTGATTGGAACTTCTTTAAACGTAATAAGGTATTTCGGTTTCGGTTTATTTTATGCCAAATTGGCAATTTTCAACCAATCAAAAATGTCGTAGGTCATTGTATAGTAAATGTATTCAACAATATTCAGATTTAATTTGAAATTATTCTTTTAATTTCTAGTTGCGTTGCGAGCGGCCGCATCCAAAAACTACCAACTAAATACGACCTTGCTGATTTCACAAGATATTTTTGTAAATATAAACTATTGAAAAAACAAATACAAAAACTTTGATATTTGAAAGTGTCATCCTGGTATAGCCCCTTAACATACAAATTTTATTCATTATCTTAATATAAATAAGTCTAAAGTGATTTAGAGGTTTTTTCCGGGTAGTTTGCGTTCTGCACATGAGATCAAATATGTGGATGGTATAAACAAGGTTATCTATATATTTAAGTTTATAATAAATCAAAAGTCCAGACTATTTTTTGGAGAACTAAATGTTTACTTATGCGTTTAAGTGCTCGAATACTCTGACTGAACACACCCAATATTTTGAGTTTTTTATCAAATGAAAAAATATACATTTCATGATATGTATGTATGAGTGTTTAAATATGATCATTTCCATGGTTTTCTTTCGACACATAAGCAATAACTTTCACATCTAGACAAAGTATTTACAAATATTTTAGATAATTATTATCAGGAAACCTATGGGAAACAGTAGAGGCAACTCTGCTCCAATTACTTCCAATGTTAACACTATAAGAAATTCGTAAATACAACTCTGAAATTTCCATTTCATTTCATTTCTCGTGTACACAACGACGATGCAACAACAATAGCTTTAAATGACGGGACGGAACATAAAACGTAAAAATTTAGAGGATTAAATTTAATTAATTTAAATGAAGTGTGAATTGTATATAACATGAAAGTAATGAGAAAATGCACATATAGTTTTAATGATCACAGTAGATAAAGTGGTTTTGCGGGGGCATGTGTTCGTGGTTAGACGGTGTGCAAACCAAAAGGCTGAAGTCAAAAAAAATTAAATTTCACACAGGAGTGGCAACATGGAATGCTGGAGAAGCGAAAATTAAATTTAGTGCTATAATTTTTCCAGTTTCGGAAGAAATTCGATAGATTTTTGTCTTTGAAATCATATCACAGAAAAGTTGTTACTTACTGTTGCATTCTTATGATTAGTCATACAATAATCAAAATATACGAGTATTGAGTAGTGAAAAAGGCGTGAAGCCTTTCCTGTAATTCAAAAGTTGTAAAAAGAAAAAGGCAACAAACCATTATCATAAAGTGAAAGCGAATGAAAAAGGGAAATCTACGATTATTAAAAAAAACAACAACTTGTAAAAAAACGTGTGGTACGTGGAACGTGCAGCTGCTTAGAAGTGGAAGAACGGAAAAGAAGAAAAGTGGAAGGTGTATTGTGGCGGGCAGGGCGGCGTAACAGCTGCCACAAACTATAGTATAATCCAAGAAAATTAAAGTTGCAGTTAAACTATTGCTCGCATTTTCGTGTAATTAAGTAAAATAGTATTTTTGGTCGAATTGCAGAACTTCTGCGACAATCATAGCTAATTATTTACTAGTATAAATAATAAAAATGTCCAGTTGGGCGCGACGAGCGGCAGATATTAGCAGTGTTGTCACTTCTTGTGGGCATCCCGGCGCCTCTGCGCCAGACTATACTTATAGATTGGAGAAAGTTAAGTTTGGTGTACCACTTGAGGAAGTTTGTAAAAACAATGAAAACATTCCAGGACCACTCTTGGTTCTTATACTTAAATTAAACAAAGAATCTCCAAATAGAAGAGACGTTTTTCGTGCCCCTGGACACCAGGGTGCTATGAAAAAGTTAATACATTTTCTGCAGGCTGGTCGTTTAGTGAATGTCGACAACTATTCAGTTTATACGATTGCAAGTGTGCTAAAGAAATTTCTACGAAAAATACCCAATGGTATCTTTGGGCGAGCGGGTGAAAAAGAATTATTTGACATTATAGAGTTGGAGAATGAGTCTGAGCAGACAGATCGCTTGCACAGGTAAGTTTTATTACAATAAAATAAAAGCTAAATGTCGATAGTCATATAATTAGCCGTCATTAAAATTAATTCCTCTTATATATTATTTTTTATAAACTGGTTAAATTAAAGTAGATGTTTATATTATAGCAATAATTGGGGAGGCATTTAGAAAGCCTCCCCGATTTTGTGGTTAAAATGGATAAATACGGATAGAGGCCCTACAGATATAGAATATACATATATACAGATGTGTTCAAAGTAATAGGAGTGCCCCTAAGAAAAATATTTAACCTAAAAAAAATTATCATGTCAGAACATGAATGACAACCACTTTTCAAGAAATATTTAGAAAGGTATTCCGTGAGTAAACCACAAAGCACAAACTTCAGCTGTGTTTAGATTATTTCCAATGTTATGAATTCAAATCTGGTATAATACATTTTTATTTGAACAAAATCTGTAAAAAAAACTAAAAAGTAAGTACAAAAAAAAAAAACACGATGGGATTTTTTAAACGATAAGTCATTTATTTTAATTAATGGTTAGAGGAAAACATCGCAACGGCAAAAATCGTGAAATCATTAAAAATATTAGAAAAAAGGGGAAAACTTATAAAGAAATTAAAGAAATACTCGGGTGCTCTGATCAAACGATTCAAATTCCCTGTTCTGCAAAAATGAAGCCGTAACACATGAAAGAAAACGCAAAACTACTAAAGCAAACGATCGATGCATATGTGCGTTCCCACGACAGTCGGGTCTACGAAAACCGGAACGGATCCGGATTTTTATCCGGCTAAGGACTGTCAACTCGGCAGAATTCTGCCGTTACAACAACAACAACAACAACATCGATGCATACTCCAGTTGTCTAAAAAGAGATCCAAAGCGTCTAGATCTTGAGATCTTGAGATCTAGTGACGTAACAGTTCGTACACGTTTATTGGAATATAATTTATTTGTGCGGAGTCCGCGAAAAGTTCCATTGTTGACAAAGAAACATAATTAAAGCACGGCTCTAATTCGAGAAGGAACATGGCAACTGGCAACCGGAGAAATATTTTTTTGTGGACAGAGGAATGTAGGGTAGTTTTATTTGGTGGCACAGGGTCCAGGCAGTATATTCGTCGTCCACAAAATACGGAATATAACCTGCAATACACTCTTAAAACCGTCAAACATGATGGTACATGGTGGGAAAATTTCTCGTACAACGGCGTGGCACCAATCCATCTGATGATCCATGAGAAACCATGGATCAGTATGTGTATGTGGATATATTGAAAAAAGTAATGCTACCATACGCGGAATGGAATATGCCATTAAAGTGGTTGTTTCAGCATTATAACGACCCGAAACATACAACTAAATCTGCAAAGGAATGGCTCCGGCGTTGCTGACCGTGGACTATCAAATACAAGCGAATTATGGAGCACAGTCCACGAGGCATTGCAGCAAACCCCGCTGAAAAGGTATCGTGATCTGATCGATCCCATGTCCCGCAGATGTGCTGCAGTAATAAGAAATGGCGGTTACTCGACTAAATATTAACTAAACTAACTTATATAATAATGATTTCCAATTTCTTAATTTATTATTAGTTTTATTGAATTTAGTGATGCAGTCCTATTATTTTAAAACCGAATTATTGAGGCTTTTATTTAAATAGCTTACTTTTTTCTTTTACTGAGAATTACTAAAAATTTAAAAGTGCATAAAAAGACTGCATAAAATGAACAATTCGTGGATGATAAAAAATAAATGAATAAAATTCTTGTTTTTGTTGAAAAACATAACTTTGTATATCCAGTTCCTTCTCCACCTGGGCGTTCCAAGGGAGTGGAGGTCTTCCTCTGCTTCCCCCTGCGAATATACTTTCAGAGTTGGAGGGTTTTCGTCCATCCGGACAACATGACCTAGCCAGCGTAGCCGCTGTCTTTTAATTCGTTCAACTATGTCAATGTCGTTGTTGTTGTTGTTGTTGTAACGACAGAACGACATGTCAATGTCGTCGTAGATCTCGTACAGCTTATTGTTCCATAGATGCGATGCGATGCGATGGGCAAAGGACCGTAAATCTTTCGCAGAACTTTCCTGTCGAAAACTCGCAACGTCAACACAGTAGTTGTCATGTTGCTGTTGTTTTAACGGTTATCTAATCCTCGTTTGAGTGGTAAGGGTCATTTGCGTTGTCGTCGAGATCATCTAATGGGAAGCCCAGGAAACGTGCTGTTTCCACGGGGTCAGCCCAAAGGGAAGAGGGAGTTAGATGAGTAGGGTTTGTAGGGCATGCAAAGAGGTGGCCAGTATCATGCGAGGTCTCGTTGCATGCAGGACATACATTGGGTATGAATATTCGGTAAAAAAAAAAATTTTAACGAAGTAACGTCGTCATCGGTTGTGTCTTTATTTTATTGCAAATCACTGTAATCGATGTACATAAATACACCTAATTCTGTTTTTACACGATAGAATGGTTCCCGAGAAATTCGTGTAAAAAAAAATCGTGTAAAAAAAGATACTGGCCAAGTACAAAAATAATAGATTGGTTCTAGACCTCAAAAAATAAGTTAAAATTAGACTAAATAATATAAAAAAAAATATTGTTGTAGTTATTTTAAGAATTTATTTTCGTTTTAATTTATTAAATAAACTAAATTATAATAAAATAAATTAAAATTTAGATTTCATAAAAAAAATAATATCAGAAATTCATTGCCAAAAAACTTAAATAACATAAAGTACAACCATAAGAAAAATTTAAACATTAAACAATTT
>NW_017537348.1:37384-48525 GCF_001853355.1 Bactrocera latifrons
TTACACAGAAATTAAACAGAAATTACGCATACATAGACATAACTCAGAATACACACCAGAATTATTTTAAGTAGAAAAAAATTCATTGAAAAAAAACGTGTTAAATCCAAGTAAAAGTGTAAAAAAAGTAATTTTGTTTTTTTTTTGTATTCGTGTTATTTCCAATTATGTCGTGTAAAAATAGAAATATTTTTTCGTATTTACTCGTGTTATTTCAAATTCGTGTAAAAATAATTCGTGTAAAAACAGAATTAGGTGTACCTCACCACTGTTGCTTCACATATGCAGCGTGCATTAATTACGTTTTCACAAACAGTAATCACTTCCATTAATTCACAACTACTCCAAACCAGCTAACCTAAACCAAAATCTTCCCCAACCACCTTGTATTATGTAACGACTGTTTTGAAGCTCTGCAACATAAAAAAGTGAATGTAGTAAATATATTGTATTATATATGCACAGTGAAAATTCTTCCTGTGGATATATACAATAAGCGGATCCCTCCTTTTACCAGCCAAAAATTCAATAACCAAGTTTTTCGTTAGGTTTTCAGAACAAATTTCTCTTTAACAAAATGACCGGACGTGAACATTTTTTTACTATTTTTTATTTTTGTTACCTTTCATAAGCGGACGCGGACATCTCGATATTAGATAAAATTTAAGTATAATATTTATTAAGATTGCAGGTAACCTTAGGAGGACGACATTCTCATAAACGACCTTATCGGTTTTGATAAAGTTTTTGTATAAAAATCGGCAAGATCAGCATTCAAACGACTTTTCCTTAATCGACGAAATTGACAGAAATTAATAATATTAACCAAGTAATCACTGACAAAAATATTAATGAGGAATTATCTGATAGAGAAATCGAAGATCTAAATGAAGTACATACTACTATCAGCAAAAAATAGTAAGACTTTATTCATAATTTTAAAATTATTAATTTATTCTTCAAATCTATGTCGTCCCCCTGAAAGTAGTCTCGTTTGACCCAATGCACTTGTGCCAACGTTTTTTCCAATCCTCGAAACGGTTCATTTCAGGTATAGCCTTCAAAGCGTGTAACAATTCACGTTTAGAGCCTTCATTTGTATCAACATAGGTTCGCCGAAGTACATCCTGGTGGTCAGAAAGCATGTTTCGTTGTCCCCACAAGTTCTTTCGAAATGCTTTCCACTAATCCTTCCGATATTCCAATGACGTCAGTAAGATCTCTGTTAATCGTCAATTTTTAAGCACCAATTCCTTTTATTGTCATCATTTCATGCTGATGGCCGTCCTGGACGTGGTTCTTTGTCAACGCGTTCTTGAAACTCTTGAATAATTTTCACGAAATTAAAACACTTGCTCGTGACAAACAATTATCATTGAAGGCCTTTTCCAACATTCTGAACAGCGGAAATATTATGCCTTACACCCAAATGTAATGGAACTTCTTTGTTTAATAATTTCACTAATCGTAAAAAACGCCGAATGCAATTTATGTATTTCAGAAAGACAAGCATATACAAAACACTAATGAATATATTCAGGTGACATTTGACACATACTTATATCACTGACACTCATTCCAACTTAAAAAAGGAATATTTCAACGAATAGGTTTCCAACTAATTTTACTATTTTTTGCACTCAGTAGTATGTGCTGTTGGAGGATGGATACATGTGAGGAAAGTTTTCTGATCGCCATTCACTTGGGAGTGGCCAGAAATGATTCTTTTATAACTCAAGCAGCTCACGGCTTCCGGTCTCTGTCCAAGTATCCTCTGGGAAGCCTGAAGGCGAGCTAAAGTGAGAAGCCGAAACATCCCCTCCGCAGTGTTGTGCGCTGGATTTGGCCGCCACGTAAAAAACAATACCAATGAAAAGGAACAACAAGCAATGCTCCAAATTCTACGAAAAATGCGGCGGCTTACTCTTGTAGAACCCCCAAAGGTGATCTAGTCACCGATGATCAGACCATACTTAAATTATGGACGGAACACTTCTCCAACCTGCTGAGTGGCAGTGAAGGTACAACGCCGGGATAAGGCGAACCCTATTCCCCAATCGATCTAGAAATCGAGGAGGAGAATCTAGGTTCTATCGAGCTTATTGTGTGAAAGATTAAAGCCCACCGTGAACAAACTGATTGGAGCTTATCAGTGTGGTTTTAGACCTGGCAAATCAGAAGCCGACCAGATATTCAAAATGCGCCAAATCTTGGAAAGGACTCGTGAAAAGAGAATCGACACACACCACCTCTTCGTCGATTTCAAAGCTGCTTTCGACAGCACCAAAAGGAGCGGCCTTTATGCCGCGATGTCTGAATTTGGTATCCCCGCAAAACTAATACGGCTGTGTAAACTGACGTTGAGCAGCACCAAAAGTTCCGTCAACCGAGGTTTCAGACAAGGCGACTGTCTTTCGTGCGACTTCTTCAATCTGCTGCTGGAGAAAACAGTTCGAGCTGCAGAGCTTAATCGAGCAAGTACAAAAGAAGTAAACTCCTCTCACGATGAACAAAAACCAAACTCTATAAGTCACTCATAATTCCGGTCCTGCTATATGGTGCAGAGGCTTGGACGATGACAACAACTGATGTAACCCCGTTTGGATCGGTGGGTACTAATTTGTGTTTATTTCCTTATGGATATTGTAGCAGGTTAAACTCCTACTTATCCAGAATTGACCCAGGCATACACAATGTATGTCCTGCATGCAACGAGATACTGGCCACCTCTTCGCATGCCCTTCAAACTTGGTTATTGAATTTTTGGCTGGTAAAAGGAGGGATCCGCTTATTGTATATATCCACAGGAAGAATTTTCACTGTGCATATATAATATAATATATTTACTACATTCACTTTTTTATGTTGCAGAGCTTCAAAACAGTCGTTACATAATACAAGGTGGTTGGGGAAGATTTTGGTTTAGGTTAGTTTGTTTGGAGCAGTTGTGAATTAATGGAAGTGATTACTGTTTGTGAAAACGTAATTAATGCACGCTGCATATGTGAAGCAACAGTGGTGAGGTATTTAAATCGATTACAGTGATTTGCAATAAAATAAAGACACAACCGATGACGACGTTACTTCGTTAAAAAATTTTTACCGAATATTCACTAACTGTAGTTGAATAATACAGCTGTGAATATTGTACAGTTATTTATGAATTCAATTGCGCGTTCGCTTGGGTTTGCAGATCAAATTCACGGATGTGACACGAGTCGGACAAAGGAAGAGGAGTGTCAGATAAGTGGGGTTGGCGGGGCATGCGAAGAGGCGGCCAGTGCCGTGCGGGGACTCTTTGCACGCAGGACATACAGTTACCGACAGTAAAATTTAATCAACCATAGTACAGGGTCCAGCACTCGAAGTGTAACCAACGTTCGCGCAGCTGCCGCACTGGAATCAGCTGTTTATAAATTTGCTGAATGACAGTTCGAAGTATTGTTCACAAATTCAAACGTAATAGTGTGATTGCTTTACATTAGGTTGTCAAAAAAGCCTTGCGGTATTTTCGCTAGTTGGCGCTGAGAGCGCGTAGTTCTATTCGTCGCATCGGGTCATGCTATACCTTTTTGGAAAGCTCACGCCAACACGTGTTTGATTGATTGTCGTTTCTTTTAAGTCGTTCGTGAGTTATAGCGTCGCAAGCATGGAGCAAAATAAAGAGAAAATACGGCATATTTTACAGTACTACTACGATAAATGCAAAAATGCATCTCAAGCCGCCAATATAATTTGTGCAGTTTATGGACCCGATACAGTTTCCATATCCACCGCACAACGATGGTTTCAACGTTTTCGTTCTGGTGTAGAGGTGGTCGAAGATGCACCACGCACCGGAAGGCCTGTCGTCGAAAATTGCGATAAAATCGCTGAATTGGTCGAAAGAGACCGACTAGTAGTAGCCGTAGAATCTTTTTTGACAACCTATTATTTAGCTGGAAAATAACAGCCAGCAATTGTTCGTGAGCTCAAACACCTTAATGTAAATAAAGCTTTGGTTTATCGCACCATCACTCGTTACAATGATACTGATAGCATCGCAAAACACCGTGGAGGTGGTCATTAAAGACTGCGACGTCACATGAGATGGTTCGGAAAGTGAAGAAGTGACTTGAGCGAAATCCACGACGAAGTGCCAATCAAATGGCTAAAGAACTGAAAATATCCGTCCGCAGCATCCGACGCATACTGAAAAATGAGCTCAAGGTCAAGCATTACAAGTTCCAAAAGGCGCATGATCTCACACCGAAGTAGCAACAAGTAAGACTTGAGACAGCGAAGCAGTTGCTTCGCTTGGCCGAAAGCGGTCAAATTTCGAACATTGTGTTTTCTGACGAAAAAATTTGTCCAATTGAGCAATTCGTAAACTCTCAAAACGAGAATCTAAGTCATAGGTTGGCCACCAGGAGACAGCACCCGCCACAAACAATTTTTCGGGCCGCTGTCACCGCCTGGCAGTAATGCAACATATTATCGGGAAAGTGTTCTGGAGGCTGCTTTGAAGTCGTGAGCAAACAAATATTTCGGTCGAAAACCATGGACGTTTCAACAAGACTTAGCCCTTTCTCACAAAGCGCCAAAAGACCAAAAATGGCTGAAAAACAATGTTCCGAACTTCATTACGGCCACACAATGGCTCTCGAATTCATCAGATGCGAATCCAATGAATTATTCCCTCTGGGCCATTTTGGAGAGCAAGGTCCGAAGTAAAAAATATACCAGTCTCGAGATGCTGAAGAAAGCCAATGTCCTCGAGTGGAACAAAATACCGGCAAGTCAAATTCGAGCAGCTTGTGATTCGTTTTTTGACCGTCTCAAGACCATAGTTAAGGCAAAAGGTGGTCATATCGAGTAAAAGTGAATTGGCCCTGAATTTATGGTTATTTTCACACATTTTGTAATTTAAAATAAATAGAAATTATTTTCCAAACCGAATTTATGGTGTTTTAATTGGCACACTTCGGGTGCCGGACCCTGTACTCTAAAAAAAAGTGTGAATTTGAGGAAAATTTAACTAAAATATGTTTTAATTATTTACTTCATGTCAAGTGTTATTGGTAGTAGGAAAATATTGAAATAAAAAACAATTCATAAATATTACAAACACAAAGGTAAAACGCATATTTCAAAAGTTCGGAGGAAAAAAAATATCAAAATATCTTACATAAAAAAAATATTTTTTTTTTCTTAGAGAACTAATAAGCTAGTACTTTGTAGTGTATCCTTTAGCGCCTAGAATAGAATATTTGAGGTAATGCACCGCGACCTAAGGTCTATTGTGCCCTCTCCTATATCACATGACCTCCCAGAGCCCCAGCAGCCTGAATAGTTCTAGGAGTTTGCCGGGCGCTAGTGAGGTGATGTGATCCCTGCTGATGTAAGCAGAATCCAGGGCCTTAATCCTTTTTCCACAGATTGCTGAGCAATCCAGGATTAGGTGTGCTGGCGTTTCCTGTTCCAGGTCGCAGAATCGGCAGTTAGCACAGGAGACCATGCCCATGTTGGACAGGTGCTTCCTGAGCTTACAGTGCCCAGTGTAGATTGCGACGAGGAGGCGGAATTTTTCACGGGGGAGGTGAATTAGTTCTCTAAATCTGGGGAGGTTGTCTCCTCCTAGAAGCAGCTTGGCGTGGCGCATACTTGCTGCCTGTCGCCAGTGCCGTTCTCTCCCCACTCTTTCCTCCGTGTCCGGTCCTACAAAGCTTTAGCGCCTAATACAGATGCACATCTTCTAGGCTTATACCTAATTAGGCTACTGAAAGTGTCCTGTGGAACAGAATAACAGACCTTTAAACCTTGTGTCAGAGTTCTGCTTTCTTTTTAGGTTTAACGGGTGCAATATTTTCCTCAATAATTTTCACAAGTTTTTGATTGAATTCAAATCTGGTGATTTGTCTGCTCAAGTCATAATGCTCATGATCTGAAAACCATTTTTTTCAACACCCGAATATGTTTCGGATCGCTCTTTTGTTGGAATTTCCAAATGCAAGGCGAATTCCATTCAGCATATGAGAATATGACCTTATCTATAATTTTAACGTACAGTGGTGGTCTTATAATTAGAAACGACTTTTCTGCATATAGTTTTCTTAGTTTATTTTAAAAATTTAGATCTCCATATTAAAACTATTAATTGGAATCAACAAAGTAACACATTTTATTTAAGTTTAACATAAAGAAAAAACAAGATTAATTCTATTTTTAAGAAAATGAGGTAAACGCAAAGAACACTAAATTCAGTTTGGTCACATAATTAGAAACGAAAGTAAAACTTTTAAATATTTATATAAAATTGGAGAAATTGATTTAATTTTTAGTATTTTGTTGGATATTTATTATTTTTAAGAACATTGCCTAGCCTTTGCAGTAAACTTTGGATTAATTGTTGGCATGTTTATACGGATATGCTGTTCCAACTTTGTTGAACCATTTGAAACAACTCGCCATTACTTCGCGTTTTTTTGTCCTTAAGATCTCGTTTCACAATACCCCATAAGGTTTCAATTGGGTTGAGATCACGACTTTGCGGAGGCCAATCCAAAACATCAATATTTTTATCCGAAAGCCAGCTTTTCACTAACCTTGAAGTGTGTTTAGGGTCATTATAGTGCTGGAAAATGTAATGAACTGTCATATTCTCAAATGAATATGGTTCCATTACATTTTCCAGAATGTTTTTACATTAATGTTGGTCCATTATCCCTTGAACAAGCACAATTGGGCCAACACCACGAGAGGAAACGGCTTCCCATCCCATACAAGATCTTACTGTTTTCACAATGTACCTGGGGTTCAGCGCCATGTTAGGAGGTCGTCTTACATACGATTTTCCATCGTACTGGATTAAATTAAACTTAGTTTCGTCACTCCAGAGAACTCTATTCCAGTATTGGGGACTTTTCTTCAGTATTTCCTTTGCAAATCCTAACCACTTCTTAATATTTTTGTTTGATACAAGCGTTTTTTTTTTGCGCAACCTACCCAAGAAGTCCCAACTTCTGTAAACGCATTCTTATCGTCCAAGCTGAGATTTCTACATTAACTTCATGTCCAACTTCAGCCTTTATTTCACTGGAAGTCATGAAAGTTTTGTTTTTGTTCCTCCTACATATTATCCGGTCTTCTGCTGGAGTGGATTTTCGAGGTCTGCTCTTCCTGGTAGGGGTTTTAAGTTTATTTGTTTTTTTTTTATACAAATAAATAGCCCTTAATACCATCTTTTTGGAGCAGGAAAACTTTTGTGCGATAGCTGACATTGCAAATTTCTCCTTTTGACAGCACCTTAAAATTAACTCTCCCATTTTGGGAGTACATGACTTATTTTGCCCATTCTAATAATTAAAAAGTTTTTAATTGAACATTGGTTAATGGAAGTATACCCTTTTTATCGCTAAGTTAAAAACAAAAACTGCGTTTCTAATTACGTGGCCAGCCAAGAAACACAAACCGGGAAATAGTTTTAATTTTTTCAATAACCAATCAGCAAATAGTTAAGTGTTTATTTAACAATAACGTTCAAAGTCTACACTACGAATAATGGCGATTATAATTTACAGTAAAGCAAAGTATACAGTGATTTGATTTTTTCTAGCATATCGTTTCAAATTATAGGGCCACCACTGTATATAAATAGGTCCACGTTTCCTTATATCCAAAAATAAGTACCGCACCACAATGTGAAAAACAATCCGATACCATTATATTGTCGTCCAACTATTATTGCCTATCATATTAATTTTGCATTCAGACCGTAGAACGTCACACCATTTTTTTTGTTTAATTTTGAGCTCCGCCCCAATTAATCAGTCGTTTTCTCAGCACTGGCACCTTTCAGAACAATGTGCCAAAGCGTTTCGCATTGCTTTTGTCAGCTAAGTTTAGCAGGTTTATTTCTGGCATATTGACTTTTTAGATATCAGGTGTTCAAAATTCCCTAATACTCATAATTCAAATCTATAGGTTGCTTTACTTCGGAGAGTGCTTCCTCTTACGAAAAAAATGTAATCCATGATATTAAAAAGGTAAAATCATGATATCATACGCGGAGTTTAGTATGCCGCTTTGATGGGTATTTCGGCAAGATAATGACCTAAAACACAAATCATAGCGAGCAGAGAAATTGTATAAGCAAAATGGATGCGAAGTTTTAGCTGGCCCCGAAATCGAAAGACCTTAATCGATAGAAAATTTAAGGCGAGAGGTTGAAGTGGCTCTAAGAGGCCAAAATCCATCCAATTAAAATTATCCGGAATAAAATTCCAGTTGTTATTTTCTATAATTTACAGTATTCTGCGCCCAGACGTTGCTCTCGCAATTATAAAAAATAAAGGATATTGCCATAAATATTAAAGTAACATTTAGTATTATGTCCACTTTCTATTGATTATTTCACTAAAAATTTAGATTTTTTCAGATATAAGACTTTTAATTATTATCTTAATATACTTTCCATGCATTGTTTCTTTGCTTAAAATAACTAACATAAAACTGAACTGAGATTTATTGATGTAAAAAAAAAAATATCTATGGAGCCACGTCTATTTCTTTGTACATCACTGTATACATTATATGCTGAAGTAATAAGTATAATATAAACTTATAAAGTTGCTATGAGTTGGTTAGACAACTTTTTAATCCCAGTTTTCCTTAGGTCTTCAACACTCATTAACAGGGCTGCCTGCACCATACAGAAAAATACATTTTAACACTTTCTCTCGCAGCTTTATCTCAAATTCTAATATACATATGTATGTATATCAGCTCCTATACAATCGTAGACGAATATTCAAGTTACTATTGTATTTATTTGTGTATGTACATATGTTCAACGATTTTTCGACACAAAACGCCGTACATTGGTCTTTATAAGCACATACTGCAGCAGTTGAAAAATAAAATGGTTCGTTGTGCGTAACGTCCTCTTTTATCCAAAAATCGTTAATGCATTCACATTGTGTACACTGCCGCTCAACTGAATAGGTTCATGATCTCAGAGGTAGGAATTTATTTATAATTCCTAAACCAGTTTTCCGATTTACATAATTTTTTTCTTTAATTCTTAAATCATATTAAAATAAAATGGTGAAGAAAGTTTTTCAAAAACATATTTATTGCTTAAACTTATTCCTCTGTAAGGTTAACAAAATCAATGATTTTTATTTCGTTCATCTGAATAGGTTCAAACCAAAATTAAAGTTATCTAAGATAATTTTCATATTTTTGGCACTTAGCTTATACTTAAGTGTATTTCTAAAGTAATTTTTAATACGTTTAATAATGAGTGCATCCGCCGTTTTTCGATATAACTTCATATAAATGATCGGGAAGCGAACTATACAAATTTTGCAGTATTACTTTCCACATTATTCCATTCGATCGTCCAGCTCATGTGTTTGCGCTCAAAGAGCAGTCGTAAAGCTTTACGTGCATCATTTAACGGTGTTTTTTTTAAGTTTCATTCGTTTTAGATGATCAGCCGACGAAATCACGCATTTAACTGTAGACACATTGGCTGTAACACCGCAAATTTCTTTAATTTTAGGTGCTGAGATGCGAACTGGACGCAGCTCGCCTTCTGACTGCCGCAGAGGTGGCGTGTGTGACTTCGCTTTTCATGTTTTTGCCACATTCTGCTTTGTTTCTCAAAAAGTTACTCACAACATTTTCTCTTCAACCAATTTTTTGAGCGATTTTGCGATGGATAATACCACTTTCACGATAGGCTTCGATTTGGCCTCTTTCATACTCGGATAATTGTTCTCCGTGTCCCATTTGTCATTTAATTTAAAGAAAATATATGCAATAAAAAGTTTGTATCAAACAGCCAAGTTTAATCGCAACCTAAAAATCTTTCAGTTGAACCAAAAAATTGCACAAATCTTTCAGGTGAATCTATTCAGTTGAACCAAAAAATTGCACAGAAATTAGCGAAATAAATGGCAAAACAGAATATGCAAAGTAACGGTACTTAGCAAATGGTTCTTTACTAGCGCACACTGATTGACATAAATATAAAGTTAAAACGTTTTTAAAAAACGATCGATCAATATGTGGTGAAGAAATCATGAAAATGCCAGCGAATTTATGTAAACCTATTCAGTTGATCGGCAGTGTATGTGTTCATACACGTACCATATATTTTACTTTATTCTGTGGCGCTCACAACCCTTTGTAATCGCTGAGGAGCCGAGTTAACGCTTTTAATGAAACCAGCTGCAAGCATGCATGATGTTATTGCATTAAAAATTGTTGTTGCATATGATATTAATAAAATTTCCCCTTTTTGCTTTAGAATGCTGGCCATATTAATCTCAATGTAATGAAATATATACTGATAATATGTATGTACATTCTTAGGTTGCCTTTTATATTCTTGAATCAATTGTCGAATCACTTCTATCACTCACATTGATTGAGGTGTCTCCAAAACATGCGTTTTGAACGCATCAACCGTCTCATCAAGTGTCGAAAACCGTAATTTTTTTTCGGAAATCAAAAGACGTCATTCGGTACCAAGTCAGGACTAAACATGGGATGGCGCATCAATTTGATTTTTTGAGTGCTTAAAAATGAAATTGCTTCAGTTTGAAAGTTCGCATTCTCATGGTAAAGAGGGATCCTTCTTCGTGCGTTATTGGATTCGGCTCATTTTGAAGCACCCATACCGTCGACTGCTGTTTACTCCGTTCCCACGACAGTCGGGTGTTCGTAACCGGAACGGACCGGGTCTGCTCGGGACATGCACACATGGTGAAAATTATAAATACGTGGTCCAGTTTTTATTTTATGAAGTAAATGCGATTCTGGTTCAGTTTTATTAAATTCGAAAATAAAAATGGTGAATTCCCCATAGAAGTAAGTGTGCCAATCACTTGTTACGAGTTCGTTTTACACTT
The DNA here is from genome assembly GCF_001853355.1 of Bactrocera latifrons. Taxonomy (NCBI): domain Eukaryota; kingdom Metazoa; phylum Arthropoda; class Insecta; order Diptera; family Tephritidae; genus Bactrocera; species Bactrocera latifrons. The sequence goes on from NW_017537348.1 coordinate 48,283, forward strand.
GTCAAAATAGTTAGTACATTTTTAATTATTCTAAGATCAAATCGGACAATACATTTTTATGGTTAATACTTTCCCTACGCGGAAAAGCATGCCATAGCATATTGCCTCCTCAAGGCAAGAAAGAAGAATAAATACCATCACCAGTCTTCTTCTTGATTGGCGTAGTCACCGCTTACGCGATTATAGCCGAGTTAACAACAGCGCGCCAGTCGTTTCTTCTTTTCGCTACGTGGCGCCAATTAG
>NW_017537348.1:51835-98481 GCF_001853355.1 Bactrocera latifrons
GTGAATGGCGATCAGAAAACTTTCCTCACTTCCGTGAACTTCTACACATGACTCCATCCTCCATCACCATCACCAGTGCTCTATATAAAATCGGTTTGACGTCTTAAGTGGCTATGATTACTATGTATTTACATATACAAATTCTTAAAAGTATGTATGTATCATTATTTCAACACATCAAATACGTCATTTATGGTATATTTTTCCATGCGGCAAACGATTCTCATTCATATACATACATTCAGTGAATCAAACAAATTTTGGCACACTTTGATTTTATAAAGAAAGATAGTTAAAAAGCGACAAAAAATAATCTCATTCAATATTTTTTGTACATAGTGTAACTGGTAGAAACAAAACAAATGCGAGCGAAAATATACCGTTACATTCAATGGGTCGCGGAAAAGAGATAACCGTTGAAGTGCGGAAACTCATTTTGAATCTGTACCTGGAAAAAAATCATTGCGCGAAAGGAGGACAAATTGTCAATAGATCATTTTCCAGTGTAAGGAATGTAATAAACCATTACATAAACAGCGGAAAAATAGAAAGCAATTACAGATCTGTGAGGCCAAAAACTTTTTCTGATCGGGACGAACGATCCATTGTTGGAGCAGTGGCAAAAGACCCAAAAATTTCGAATGCAAAATTTAGGGAAAAAATGCACGGGCAACTAGGGAAAACTTTTAGCTCACAGGCTGTCCAAAATACCCTGCATAAGGCCGGTTATCATGGTCGTGTACCTCGAAGGAAGCCTCATTTTTCAAAAGCTAACGAAAATATGGCAAAAGCCCAATATGGAGCTCCAAGAAAATAACATCTTATAAACCATCAAGCATGGCGGCGGAAATGTAATGGTGTGGAGGTGTACAGAGGCAAGTGGAGTTGGGAATCTTGCTTTGCTTGTTTATTTAAGCCTTTTGAAGAACAATTTGCTTCCGAGCGTAACTAAACTGGGCTTAAAGGGGTATTCTGGTCTAGGATTTTGAAAAAATAATTTTTTTTTTGCATATTTTGAAAGTTTAGACTTTGAAAAATATGACCTTGTATACAGCCGATTTTGTGACGTGGCGTCCGTGTTCACTAGTATTGTCTCCTAAACTTTAAACGCCGTTTTCTCGAAACTACTTTTTTTGAGGTGGTTGACATGATATCTCAATTTCCACTGAACCGGTTCTTTTAAAATTTGGTATATACCTTCTTTATACAATGCTCTATCGTGTCTGCCTTGGGTTTCAAGTATTTTTAAAAATTCGAAAAGGTCGAAAAAATCGAAATTTTTCAAGTCGACGAAATTTTTTTTTTTTTGAAAGTGGTCAACCCGATAACGACATCCTTCTAATGAAGAATCTTCTTGTCTTTTGTGTTTTACATTTCTACAAGGGTTGAAATCACGTCAACCAGGAGGCGACGTTTGTTTTTTGAAGCCCCAACTTCACCAGCCCGTATCTCGACTAGTTTGGGTTCTTTCTTGCAATTTATTTTATATTATTAAAATGTCAATAAAAGACATATAAAAATGGATGGTATAAATGTTTTTTTTTTTTTATCTTAGTTTAAAAAATGCCTAAAATTCTTGCGTCTAGACCAGAATACCCCCTTAAATGGAGAGAAGTGGCGGTTCCAGTAAGACAATGGTTCCAAACACACTTCGCGTTTGGTTCAAAAGTGGTTAATTTATAACTGCAAGCAGCTGAAAACACCTCCACAATCCTATTTCTTTCTACTTTCCCATTTCCCATTGAGCACATTTGATATTTGCTTGAAAAAAAATATTTTCTTAATAATTTCCTACTTGTATGAATTTTTTATTTTTGTATGTATGTATTAAAAAAGCATTATTTAAACGAATATGTTTGTTTTTTGTTTGGTATGTTCAGTAAATTAAAAGCCCTTTTGAAGCAAAGTGCCAAAACTGTTTTTGATTCACTGTATGTATATTTATTTAGATATATATGTAGCTAGAAAAGTTTGTTCATGAAACATTAACCCAATCTGAGGAAGGAAGCCATGACTAAGAATATTAACATGTAACGAGCGGCTATCACAAATATATAGTACATATTTAATTTTAATAGTTGGTGCACAGTTAATTTTTAAAACTCTTTTTAATACATTAAAAGCTCATAAAAGATATTTTTTTTTTCTGGTATATGCCCTCCCTACCCTACTTGCAGAGAGCAGTTCGAACAAAAGCGAAAATCTAAATTGCACAGTGTAGTATACATACACTCGGAAACGTCATAAACAAAAAACGTGGCATATTTCACCGCTCGTCTATGCCGCATGCCGCGAGCAATAGGCAGTTGGAAAGTGTCAGCAGCAAGAGACCAGAAAGCAATCCATATACAGTGACTCACAGCTTATTTCGTGTGCCTTTTTATTTAAAAGAAAATGTGAAATATTTTCCATACCTTATTTATTTTTAAAAAATCTTAAATGTACATTCAAAGCATAGTTATTTTACATTACGAACACATACAAAAACATTTAAAATAATTTCTTCTTAAGTATAATATWTACAACAAAAACAAAATACCAGGTAAATAAACGTCACAGCTTATTTCGTGTGCTTAACGAAACTTAAAAATACATGAATGTTTCTTAGAATTAAATGAAGTTTTTTGTAAATTAATATTTTGTAGGGTAACCTTTTTGCTTTAAAACCGATCTTAGCCGGGATTGCATGGAACCAACGAGTTTTCWAGTGTATTCTGGAGATATTTTCTCCCATTCCGCCACTAACGCTGTTTTAAGGTCTTGTTTGTTGCTAATATGATGCTTTCTAATGTTTTTCTCGAGAACACTCCATAAATTCTCTATTGCGTTGAGATCAGGCGATTGTGCCGGTGCCACATTTGCACTAATTGTGACTTGTGCTTCGGGTCATTGTCTTGGTAGAATCTAAACCTGTCTCGAATGCCCAATTTTTCTGCACTTTGCAGCAAATTATTTTTAAGTAAATTTAAATAAATGGTTTTATCCATATTTTGGTCTATAAAAACTAAGTTGCCGACACCAGCTGATGACATACAGCCCCATACCATTACGTGTCCTCCGCCATGTTTAACTGTGCCACGTAGATTCTTCGGTTTTAACTCCGTGTTGGGCTTACGCCATACTAAAGACTTTCCATCGGAACCAAAGAGGTTAAATTTGCTTTCGTCGGCAAAAATAACGTCTTCCCAATACGTTTCGTCTTTATTAATATGCCTTTCAGCAAACCGCAACCTGGCCTTTTTGTTACGCTCACTAACAAACGGTTTGTTTCGAGCTGTCCTACCATGGAAATCAACTTTACGTAGAATCCTTCTTATTGTTTCAGGATTGCATGACTTACCAAGCACTGTCTCAACCTCTTTTGTCAAGTCTGGAGCACTTATAGTTGGTTCTTTTTTAATTTTTCTTAGAATCCACCTTTCATCGGCGTCTGTGAAAATTTTATTTGGAGCATTACGACCTTTGTCAACCACTCTATTTTCACGAACAAAGCGTTGGATTAYGTATTGGACGGTCGAAATACTTAAATCCACAATTTCAGCAATTTTTTTTCTGCGTTTTTCCATTTTTGTAATGTGCAATCACCAATTCGCGCTTTTCAATAGATGTACGACGACCCATTACGTTGTATTCAAATTAAACTCCGTGTCCACTCACTTTCATTGTTCAAATAATACTAAAAATTTACCTAATGTACCACTCACATCAAATTTGCCTATTCTTACTAAACGGTATACCGACCCCAATAACGGTAATAGTTTTCACACGAAATAAGCTGTGACGCTGATTTACCTTGTATTTTGTTTTTGTTGTATATATTATACTTCAGAAGAAATTATTTTAAATGTTTTTGTATGTGTTCGTAATGTAAAATAACTATGCTTTGAATGTACATTTCAAATTTTTTAAAAATAAATAAGGTATGGAAAATATTTCACATTTTCGTTTAAATAAAAGAGCACACGAAATAAGCTGTGAGCCACTGTACAAGTATATTAGTGAGAACGCAATCCATTTCAAAACTTGAAGTGACGTTTTGAAATACAAACAGATTTTTTTAGCATTCGAAAAAGCTATCCATTCAACAAGTTGCAGTGATATAGAGTATGTACATATGTATATATGAACATCTGTATGAATGTACATACGAGTATTATGTATGTTAATTCTTGGTGTTGTCGATATTTGGACGTTTTTGTTATGAAGTTTTGTATACACAACTATTATAATATTAATTGTAGAGTAATCCAAACATTAAAACAATATTCATAAATAAAATTTTCAATTAAAAATTTCATGTCAATTTTGTAAAAAATGTTGGAAGGCACTCTTACTGTCGCCTCAATTTTAATAGTTTGTTTTCATTTTCATCACCAACAGTAGATTTAAAATCTATTTTTTCCGGAACAGGAGTGCATAAATTAATAAAGTAGAGGTGTATTGCGTATTTAGTTGCAGTTCTATTGATATTCTTAAAAAAATACGTGCATATAAATTTATGGACAGTTGATATCTAAACTATAACATCAATAAATTGTATACGTTTGTTATAATGCACGTTATTACCTATACATTTTTGGGAATGTGTGGGATTATGCGTGTACACAGGTTACTTTTTGTGTTTCGAAATTTGACCACCCTAGTGTAACAATCTGAAAATTCATAACTTTATCCTAGAGTTTAACATTTTGGATGTTAATCATATTCAGGACGTTTTGAGATACGAGCGCTATTTGTGTTATTTACAGTAACGTAAAATATTTAACTCATCCAAAAAAAGGAATTAAATCGAGAATATTTTTACGCATCGATTTGCATCGATGAACAATTTTTGGCGATGAAGCTCCATCAACTATCTGTGTTTATTGTATGGTGAATTCGAAAAAGACGAATTTCGTTAAGGTCGTTCAGAATCAGATTTTGTTCTGGAAACTATTGATGTTGTATGCAAACTGATATTGTAATAGGCGTTAATGTGACCACCATACATTCAATATGTGTTGTTGTGCTGTCTCTATTTCTGGACAAGTGTTTACTGTCATTATTCCATATCTTTGGTAAATTGTGCATCAATTTTGTCAACATATGAGTTACATCTAATCACATTTGTACTTGACAATTAGAATCTACATAGCTGTAGGAAATTGAAAAAACAAAATTTTTTGTTAAATAGAAATAGTCCTAAATTTCCAGATCTGCAGTTTAAATTTTTGGGAAGAAAACTATCATGTAGGCTACTATCAAAATTGGTAATATTGTCACTAAAATGTGATCAACTATAAATAAATGGTCGATGACTGTTTATATTTTTCGAAATTTGTAGTATTTTAAGAGTACATTTGAGTGTGTATGTATAGAACATTCACAATGATGGTGCCTTACAAAAAGTCTACTTCCCATTTAAACAGCATGATAAAGCAGCATAATTCTGGTAAGAAATAAGGACAAATTTTTGAAAATCATTAAGAAGTTTTAACAAAATTTTAACTTTTTTGTCACAAGAAAAGTAATATCAAAGTTTGAATGTACTAAACAATAATATGGAGGCTGCAATATATATTTCTGGCCTAGGCAACACTAAGTGTTGCCAGGTGCAATCTGACATTTCCATTGTGAATTTCCATTTCCAATCTGTGAAAAACTAGTACAACGAATTGAATCGTGGCCGACGCTCGCTCAAAGACGAATTACGTGAACAACAACAACATTCCGTGTAGGTCGTCCAAAACAGATGTTGTGCCAGAAAACATCGATGCCGTACGTGAACTGATAATGCACGACCGCAATGTAACATACCTTCAGATAGAGGCATGCCTATGCATTTCTCCCACCAGCATACATTCGATATTGTATGAACACCTGGCCGTAAAAAAGGTTTGTTCTCGTTGGATCCCGCACAATTTGACAATCGCTCAAAAAAAGGCTCGTGTGGATTGGTGTAAAGAAATGCTGAAAAAATACGATCGCATTGTTTCAAAAGACGTTTATAAGATCGGCACAGGTGACGAATCATGGATCTATGCGTATGAGCCCGAAACAAAACWGCAATCGACCGTGTGGGTCTTCCAAGACGAGCCAAATCCAACGAAAGTTGTTCGTGGAAGAAGCACTTCGAAGCAAATGGTCGCCTGTTTCTTCGGCAAAACTGGTCATGTGGCGACTGTTCCGCTTGAGCAACGTAGGACGGTCAATTCTGAGTGGTACATCACCATTTGTTTGCCTGAAGTCTTCGGAGAAATTCGAAAAACGAACAAGAGAAGACGAATCATTGTGCACCATGACACATCGGCTCAAAACAGCGCCTTTTTGACCGGCCAAAACGTCGAATTGATGGGTCATCCGCCGTACAGCCCTGACTTCGCACCCAATGACTTCTTTTTATTCCCACACATCAAGAAAATAATGCGTGGTCAACGATTTTCGTTGCCAGAAGATGCTGTTGAAGCATTCAAAAACCATGTTTTGGAGGTGTCTCAATCGGAGTGGAAAAAGTGCTTCGAAAATTGGTTTGAGCGCGTGCAATAGTGTATAAATCTTGATGGAGAATAGTTTGAAAAACAATTTTCGTTGATAAATATTCCTATTTTCATTATTAGGTCAGAAATATATATAGCAGCCCTCGTATTTGAAATAAGTGATAAAAATAACACATCAGACGCTCTTAACAAGACTTGTGATATCAAAATATATATTGTTAAACTTCTTAACTCGAATCGCCATAATCCACAAAAGAACTTCGAAACATAATATTTTTCAAAAAGCTGTAAAAAATTTAAATATACACAGTTTTATTTTAATCTGTTTAGTGCTTTGTAGTGATCGTTAGCTGTAGAAAGAAATCGGACGTTGCCATATCAGGTGAATACGGGGAGTGGTTAAGGGTTAAAATGGGATTTTTGGCTAAATAATCGTCTTTCGAATGTTGGTTTCTGAGCCATTTTTGGTCGTCAATCAATTTGTGCGGAACAAACCGTGCACAAACCTTTCGTAAGCCCAAATGTTCGGTCAAAATTGCGATAAATCGATGTCTTGGAGATGTTCAATTACATTTCCATGAATTTCAATGATGACTTCGGCTGATTTTTGATGAATTCACGCACAGTTTCGATGGAATTTCCGGTGATCATGTATTTTGATTGGCCCATATGTTGATCGTCATTTATTATGTCCTCACGACCATTTTGAAAACGTTGAAACCACGCGTGCACATCTGCTGCATCAATTGAAACGTTTCGGTAAAAGTTTTACCAATTTTAAAACAAAATTTAATGTTGGCACTTTGTTCGAAGTTAATTTTTGCACCGATAACACAAACATACTGACGCTTATAACGCAATAACTTCACTTCTTATCAATGAAATGTCATGAAATTCCCACTGGACAATCGATAAAGGTAGCAGATTCTAACGCCGCAGTCGACATATAGATGGCGCCACCAGGGGACACTAGATTCAAAAAGTCCTGATTACTTTGAACAGCTTTTTGTATACTGTTCAGTAAAACAAGCTTTTTGGAACATTATTGAACAAGTTGTATTAGTCAATATATGCACATATATATGTATATGTATGTGTGTGCCTACTTATGTTGACAAACATAAATTACGCAGTACTAGCATTACATTTGCTATGATATACATACATATGTATATAGTTAATTTGTAATACGTCTTTGTTTACAATATCAGCACACTTAGTGTTATCAGCTGTAATCTCTTTAGTAATCATATTTCGCTTCGTTATCTTTGAAAGAAACGGCTGTTTAAAATTTACCCTATAAAACATGTAGAGAAAACTACTCGTTGCGTATTTGCTTTCTATACATATGTATGTACATACATACTACATATATTTAAAAAGAAACAAAATTTAATAAAAATCCTAAACTTACTCGACGTTGTTGAATAAGGGAGGATGGAGTCATGTGTAGAAGGAGTGAGGAAAGTTTTCTGATCGCCATTCACTTGGGAGCGCACGACTTCCGGTCCTTGACCAAGTATCCTCCGGGTAGCCTAAGAACATCTGTTTGAAGGTGAGCTAAAGTGAGAAGGCGAAACATTCCCTGCATAGGGTTGTGCGCTGGGTTTGGGACCCGCCACGTAAAAAAAACCACCCCAATGACAACGCAACAACAGCCTCGGATGAGAGACCCCACTTTTGATGACGACCATGGCAAACGAAATAAGGACTAAAAATTGAGGGCATGCACCTGGAATGTCCGGTCCCTTAATTAGGAAGGTGCCGCTGCCCAGCTGGTTGATGTTCTCGTAAAAATAAAGGCTGACATCACCGCCGTCCAAGAAATGCGATGGACGGGACAAGAACAGAGACGAGTAGGTCCTTGTGGCGTTTGAGAGGTGGGAGAGAGACTCCGTCGGCGAGTACTATCATTCTCTCTATCAGCTCTGAAAGTATTCGACTCAGTACCTTCCGGGGGAAGCAGAGGAAGAGGAAGACATCCACTCCGTTGGAAGGACCAGGTTTACATATATACATATGTATGTATGCATGAATAGTACGATGTTTGTTCGAAAACAGTTAATTTTGCAGATCGTACAAGCTATTCACAATATTTTTTAATTTATCTTAAAACTTATTAGAATATTATTTTAATATGACTTCAACAGAACCAGCTTTATTGCTGTTCATATGTATGAGTACTTTTTATTGTATAATCCTTAAGTAATTATACAAAGGTTTATCAACAGGCATAGTAAATGAAAGTTACGCTTATAGATAGTTATCAGCATCTATGGTAAGATTTTTGTCAATTATCAAAAACAGGATATCCTGGTTTCAGTTTCAAGTTTCAAAATAAAATTCAAATAATTTTGATAAAACATTACGAAACGTTAATTTTGGTTGTTATGTTAATGCAAAACCATTCTACTGTATCAAGGTCATGCACAAGAAAACATTCAGTTTTGACAATTTGAAAGATATGTATGTACATACATACATATGTAAGTCTATATAAAATAAAGTAATTCAAAATTACAATCTGATGCTGCTAACTGTTCAGCAAGTTGGTATTTCCAGTATTTCCTTATATAGTCAGTACTGGATATTACTATTATAATTTTAAAGACAATATGTTCTTTCACTTATGTAAGCATGTGGTTTGTTTTGTTTGTTTTTGTTTTTACGAGGAGGTGACACTCATGCGTACGTGATGGTCAAAATGCATTCAGTTGTAAGTTGCATTTACTTGGCTCTACCTCTGTTGGTCTGATAACCCCCCTCGTACATTGTTCGTCGCCAACCCTTCCCGTCACATCAAGGTTTGTGTGTTTGAGTCCTGATTGTAAGTTACATTTAACAGCTCTCTTATCCGCCGCTGTTCACTGGCACGTTGGGATTTCATAACCCTGGCTGCAACTTCACAAGCGGCTTTCCAATTCTCTACCGATTCGACCATTTGGCTTACCAAGTTATCGGGAGTTGGGTCTAACGCGAACGCATTTTTTAAGTGTTGTCTCTCAAGATTATATTTTTGGCTATAGAAAAATGTGTGCTCCACATTTTCGACGGTATCGCCTCCGCAACAATCACATGTGTAGTTATTTTCGTGCCCGATTCGCTTAAAATATACTTTGAAGCAACCATGTATTGTGAGAATTTGCTTTAGGTGGAAATCTACCTGACCGTGTGGTCTATTTAACCATGTTTGGACGTTGGGGATCAGTCGGAATATCCACTGCCCGTTTCCGCTTTCCTCCCAGCGTTTTTGCCATTGATCTACTGTCTCTGCCCTTGTTATTTCTTTTAATGTATTGTGCGGCACCCTGTCATTTGTACAGCATTGAATCTCCTGGGCCTGGAGGTCTAAACTAGGTCTAACTAGGGCAGTATTTTCCGATACTGTGCGGAATGCAGAATATACTCTTCGCGCGCAACTGGCATATAACGAAAAAAGGCCACGGCGATTTGGGCTTTTCCTCATATCTGGACGCCGAACAGCACGACTGACTTTAGTACACCAGCTAATAGTCGTCTTCTATTTTGCTATTTATTGATATTGAGTATTAACCGGATCAAGGCTCTGCGCACTTTTGTAGTTTTTTCGTATAGTACGCTAAGTGTTCTTAAAGGACATGCTTGCATCAAGGTTAATTCTAAAGTATTTAATTGCCGGAATTGTGTCATGATGCTTACACCCTTTGTACTGAACGTGGCAACTTCGCGGACTTATCTTCCAGTAATGAGTACCGCTTCGGTTTTGCTTTCCGCTAGTTTCAGTCCGTTAGTTTCGAGCCAATTGCTTTTTAACGCTATTGTTCTGTTGGTTATCGTAACTATTTCGTGTATGTGTTTTGCTATAACCACAACAGCGATATCGTCTGCAAACCGAATAATATGAACGTTTTCGGGTACTTTCAGTCGCAGTACTCCATCGTTCATAACGTTTCATAGTAACGGCCCAAGTACAGATCCTTGGGGTGCTCGGTACTCCATCAGAGGCTTAATATTTTTTAGAGCGTTCGCATGTGTTGTAGCTCAAAGTTCGTTCCTCAAAATGGCTTTCTATTATGTTGTAAAGGTAAAGAGGCACGGAGAAGTTTCTTAGTGCACTCAATATACTGTGCCAGGATGCCGAGATAAAGGCATTCTTTACATCCAGGGTCATAACCATACAGTACTGTATTGTGCCTCCTTTCCATCTTTTCCCGCTTATACCCCATTCAGCTAGGATTTTTACCAGGTTTACAGCTGCAATTGTGATTTTGCCTTTCTGAATCCGAATTGGTTGGGTGATAACCCACCGGTGTTTTTATATGATCCGCTCCAGAACCTTTCTAGCGGAGTCTAACATGCAAAGGGGCCGGAAGTGGGACGGTTCTGTCATTGGTTTGTTTGATTTCGGCAATAATATTAGGTGTTGCCTTTTCCATATTAGATGGGTTTAACCGTTTACAGCCGGAATTACTTGGGTTTGTGGTACTCTCACGATCTCCTGATGGAGTGGGGGTCGGATAGGGAAGAAAACCGAAACTATTCTCTCAATTGTTGAGGAGGAGGTTGACATTTGCCCGCCAGTGTGAAGTTTTCCCATTACCGTTTTATAACCCAATCCCCAAGCGTTGTTTTCAATATCGTCGCACAGTTTAAGGAAACATTCCTGTTTGCTTTTTATACTCTCGCAACAAAGTTGCTAAAGAGAGTATTATAGTTTTGTTCACATAACGGTTGTTTGTAAGTCCTAAAACTAAAAGAGTCAGATATAGGGTTATATATACCAAAGTGATCAGGGTGACGAGTAGAGTTGAAATCCGGATGTCTGTCTGTCCGTCCGTCCGTCCGTCCGTCCGTGCAAGCTGTAACTTGAGTAAAAATTGAGATATCATGATGAAACTTGGTACACGTATTTCTTGGCTCCATAAGAAGGTTAAGTTCGAAGATGGGCAAAATCTTCCCACTGCCACGCCCACAAAATGGCGGAAACCGAAAACCTATAAAATGTCATAACTAAGCCGTAAATAAAGATATTAAAATGAAATTTGGCACAAAGGATCGCACTAGGAAGGGGCATATTTGGACGTAATTTTTTTGGAAAAGTGGGCGTGGCCCCGGCTCCTACTAACTTTTTTGTACCTGTCTCTTATACACATCTAGATGTGTATAAGAGACAGGTATAGAGTCGTTTCTTTTAGGCGTTTCCATATACAGTTCAAAAATGGAAGAAGTCGGATAATAACCACGCCCACCTCCCATACAAAGGTTATGTTGAAAATCACTAAAAGTGCGTTAACCGACTAACAAAAAACGTCAGAAACACTAAATTTTACGGAAGAAATGGCAGAAGGAAGCTGCACACAGGATTTTTTCAAAAAAACCATATCTCAGGAACTACTCTACCGATTTCAATGAAATTCGGTATATAATATTTATTAACACCCTGATGACGTGTACGAAATATGGTTGAAATCGGTTCACAACCACGCCTGAAATCTCGATTATCACTTTATCATGCGAGAGTGTAAAATGTTCGATGACACCCGAACTTAGCTCTTCCTTACTTGTTTTAATTGTTTTAGTAACTTTCGGTTTTTGGAGAGGAATCTATTCAGGTGTACCACGTGACCTTTTGTAAGTATATGTATATGTACATATATGTATATATACATATACTTACAAATGGTCAAGTGGTACATGTGTATATGTATGTACAATATGTACATATGTACTTTGTACTTAAGTATCATTATGAAAAAATGTTTTTTTATAATCCTGCCTGAAACAGCTATATATTCCCGATATTCATTTATTGTGTAGATGCATTATAATTTAAAATTCTAATAACTTTTTATTTTATACGCCGTCTTAATTTACTTACATATTTTTCTGTAAGTGTGTTTGTGTTAAGTAATTGTTGCTTATTTCTTTATACTTGCAATGCCTTTAGTTTGTGTTGTTTATTGTAGAATGTGTTGACTTTGTATTTGCTTTTGTGCTATTATTCCGTTTACAGTAGCAAATTTAAAGATAAATAACAGACACTGTCAGCTAAAAATACAGGATGCAAAAATAAGCAGAGTATTTATTACTTTTGTTTTTACAGCGATAAAATTACCCATAAACCAGACTGGCATATAATTAACTACAAACAAATGGATTATTAAAGTATGATGACAAATAATAAGATAAACAGGAAAAAACGTTAACATCGGCTGCACCAAAGCTATAGTACCCTTCACAGTTACATTTCTTATACTATAAAGGATAATAAAAATATTGATTTTGATCGGTCATTTTAATAGTGGATGCATGCACGATATGAAAAATTTCTTCGGAGGTTGTACCGTTGTTTTATTAATCCATGACAAATTTCGTGAAGATGGCTCGTCAAATAAAAAAGTTTTCTTTACAAATACTCGGTCTCTTTGTTTGTCAGTTATATATATAGTGGTCAGATCTGAACAATTTCTTCGATTTGGTTTAATTCATTCATGCAAATTTCGTATATTATATCGTCAAATAAAAAAAATTCCATTCAAAGATATGTATTAGATCATTTTGTATGACCTCTATATGCTTTAGTACTCAGATATCGGCGGTTCCGACAAACAAGCAGCTTTTAGGAGAGAAAAGAACGTGTACAACATTTCAGATCGATATCTTAAAAATTGAGGTACTAGTTAGTTATACAAACAGTCGGACATGGCTTAAACACCTGAGCTCATTATGGTGATCATTTATCATTTCGGAGTGGCAAACTTAATATACCCTTTTCCAGGGTATGGCAATAGAGCTTAACACTTAAAAAAATCGGATAGCACACAGATAGCACACTATTTTGCTGCTTATCGGCTGATAAGTAATATCGGAAAATATTGCCATTGCGAGTCACGCATGTAAGTGAACCGTCAAGAAAATAGAAAAACCTGCCAAATACTCATATGCACACCTTACCGCTTTAGGAATGAACCAATCAAGACAAACAACATCACAACGCATATAACCATATACATACATATGTAGGTATAGTACATATATTTACATATATGTATGTATTTACAACTAACATACATACAAAAAAGTACACGCCTCGTTGCAACTTTTCTACACTTTCGTTGTACTGTATGTAAACACGTTTTGAAGCTCAGATAGATAAATTTAACACCATTAATGTGACCAAGGCAAGTTTTTCTTTTCGCTCACAGTCCAATAAACGTGGGGTCGGATGTAAATTTAATTATTGGCAATTTATATTGTTTTTTTTTGCATGTTTGGTTTGGATAAATTTTCTTGAAAATTATTATGGTTTGCGTACGAACTACGAATCGGTTATACAGCTGCACGCATATAAATACACATATTGTGGTTTTCACAGCATTTGTATGCATTTGAACCTGTTTTTTAAATGTCATTGACGTCTGTACTGACACACTTTATGGCTGCAATCGATCGACCGTTTGGAAATTTCTAAGGTGTTTAGCAGCAGTATATATGTTAGTATGTATTACAATATTCTATTATGTTCTCAAAAACGAAAAGCATTGCAAATTTTGATTTTCACCCAATGTATTACATTACATGATATGCTCTAGTTAAAACGCCAGCAAACATAAATGGGGTACGTGGCGTAATGCTAAATTTTCAATTGAACTAGTTTTTACTTTAACATGATTTTCAAAATTAAAACTGAATTAGATATATTTAAAAATAAAAACTAAACTCAGAGTGAAATGATAACACAAATAGGGTTGACATTTTAGTGCTACTAATGGCCTTGTTACACGTAACGAGTACAGTGGCGAGACAGTATTCTGGCCGAGCATGATACTCGGTCGAGAGTTGGCGAGTAGAGGTTTACACGTATTTTGTTCATCTAGTTAGACAGTGAAGTTTTTCAAAGTTTTATTTACAATGTTTGGTAGAAAAGACATTTTAAAAGAGTTTTTAATAAAGTTCTACCGCATCTCATAAAAGAGTATTTGCTATTTCAATTCTTTCACAATGTAAAATTCAATTGAAACTAAATAAACAACATAAAAATCGACCGAGTGGCGAGTGAAGACCGAACGCGTGTTCACATGCAACGAGCGAGTCAGTGATTTGTTCAGAAGGGGCAAAAGAGTGAAGAAAAAAGAAGCACTGCACCCGGCCTAGTAAACAAAATGTGATTCTAGTGACTCTCTCGCCACTATACTCCCCCACTGACTCGGTTCATTACTCGCCTTACTGTTTAAACGAAACGAGCACTTGGCCGAGTCACTGTCTCGCCGCTCTACTCGTTACGTGTGATCAAGGCATAATGTAATTGTGCCAAATTTTACATTTAATTCGTAAAGTTTGCCATGTTGAATGTTTTACTTAAAGAGAGCATTTTTCAGAAATGTGTAATTTGTGCTGATTTGTAAATATGCTACGCGCTACAATATTCTATGCTACTTAGGCATTTGCTGATAAAAGCTTATGTCTGGGTGGGTAAGTCGTTTGGAATGTCAAAAGTTATTGATACAAAATTCCGATTTTACATTTTATAAAAATGATAATAAATTTGAATTAAAATTTTATTTTAATTGTAAATAAAGCCTTCCATTCATTTAAATTTATCTTTAAACTTTTCAATACTTTGGTCAAATGCCAATTTTGTTGCTTCTTCTTTTGTTGCTTAGGACTACTTAATATCTTTTGGAAGTTTTTTGAATGACATTTAAAGGCATTCAATAAGAGTTAACATAAACTGATAAAAAACTTTACATATTTTATAAGGTTCAATTATAGGTTTCATAACTATAACATGTACAACAGCTGATCGAACCAACTTTAGTGGTGCCCTACCATAAAGCCATGGTTAAACATTACCAAACCTTTCAATTGACTTTTGGTTATGGGTATGGCGTTATGGTATATCAATTCTAATTGAATCTATATTCCGAACATTAAAATACATTTATGTTAACTTTATCCTGATTTCTAAGTTAAAGTTCAAAAACTGAGCGAACTAGGCGTATATTAAATATAACACAATTTCAAATTACATCTGATTCTTTTACTAAGAGTATAGTAATGTAGCACCAATGAATATATGTATATCGAGGTAATCTTTTTCTGGTAAAAATATGGCTTGATGCCGAAAATTGATAAAATCGAGTCTATATTGCCCTATCCCTCATATCCACTAAATAAGAATTTCTAACCTAACTTTATCCAGTACATACCGACCAATATTTTAGTTATTTTAGAAAATTAAGTTAACACATGATACCAATATTATTTATGTCATGTGTAAAAATGGTCTACGTATTACCCCAGCTCCATATACCATATATAAGGGGTATTCGCTTGCTCTTGCAAGATTGCAGAGTGCAAAAAAACTATACCGAAATATACAAGGGCACGAAAGCACCCTTTGCAGAATCTAGTGATATATGAACGGCTGATTCGGTCAATTTATTGTAAATGACTATTGTGCATGGCTATTGTGAATTGGCGCACCTTCTGAATAAATTTTTAACAAAAAAAACTGTAACAAATCTTTATAATTTAAGTTGTAGAAATTATAAAATCTACTTAAAACTTACCTTCCTCAACAATTTAGCGACGTAATATGTCTTTATGTAAAATGACAGCTAAAACAGGGTTGCAATTATATTTTTGCGTGACATTGCACGCAGATATACATGGGTTTTGGTCTGACATATTTTACACATTGCAAATAATTTTCTGGTTGTGTTTGTTGTTGTGCCGTTGCACCAAGAGGAAAATATAAGCAATTCTTTCACCGTGCAAGGGTTTTGCAAGAGCAAGCTTTATGCCTTTAACAAGATATATTCATGAAATTGGCACAGGATATTTTCTAGGGCAACAATTTAATCTCCGAAGAAATTGTTCAGATCGGCTTACTATAGCATATAGCTGTAATACAAACTGAACGATTTGAAGTTCTTGTATGGAAAGCTTTCGCATTTGACGTGGTATCTTCACAAAATTTGATATGGATTACTGCTTAAGGTAATAATATAATCTCCGTAAAAATTGTTCAGATCGCATTATAGCATATAAACTGAACACATAGTTACTAAAAGAAATGCACCTGTGAAGGGAATATTAGCTTCGTTACAGCCGAATTTAACGTTTTTTCTTGTTTTAAATTAATGTGGTTAGCGAATATGAATGAAATTGGCCTTAACTTTATATCCTTAATATACTTACTACAATATATTAAATTTAACCTCTTTGCTTGAATTTGTATGACATTTGCTTCATTCCTTGAAAATTTTTATAGTAAAAAAGTTGATGATATTGCTTAATATGACGATATACATGTGTGACAAATTACTCGAATCGCCGTATTTATTCATTTATTTTTTTAATTTAATTTATTTATAGTTTGATTCGCAATTTTTTTGTATTTAATTTGTTTTCTACTTTTTCCACTTGAGTTTAAATACCAGTCAGAAAGCAGCGTAACAAATATTGGTCGCAAATGTATTTTCAGCACAGATAGTCTGTATTTATTCACGTGAGCCTATTTACGCTCTTTGGGTGACTCACTTTTTCATTCATAAATACTGTTATCTGTTTGTTGTTTCGATTGTCTTGTTGCCTATATCATTTCGTTATTATTATTTGAGGATCTCTTTTTTACCTTTTTCGGCAGTGCCAACAGCCACATGTTTACTTATTTTAGGTAGATATGTACATATCTGTTTTTAGTATTCACATGCTAATAGATTTTCGTAGTAAACCTTTTAACATTCATTTCTCGTTTTAATGAAGTTTTAAGTTGTTTTGTTGAATCGATTTGGTTTCAGAAACTTAGTATTTACCGTTTCCCTTTCATTTCATTTCACTTATAATGATTTCTAAATATTATACTCACATTCATGCATAATTTTGATTAAATATGACGGTTTCACTTTTTGTGAATTTTTTTTTACTTCATTACGTAGTGAATTATTGTCTCTTATAAGTCTGTACTTATACGTATATCAATGTAAGTCATTTAATTTTTAAACTGCCAGTGATCTTTTGCTTTACTTTCATGTCATTTAACATGTTATCCAACCAGTAAGCATTGCGTCTGCTATCAAATTAACACCAAACAATAAAGCTATGGAACAATATGTCGTTTTTAATTTTAACATGCTGTCTCTTTTATGGGATATCTTATTTTGTTGCATTATGAACAAACATAAAAATTGATGTCTTCATTTCATTTCTTTACATTTCTTAACTGAAATGATTTATGAATCACTCGGTCACACTCATTCATATGAATTCACATACCTACATACCCAATGTATTAGTAATTTCATAGTAGTTTCTTTTGAAGGATTATGTACATACCATATAACCTTATGGATAATTTTCATTTTACATTAGTGATAAGATGCTTAGATAAACAAGATGGAGATCACTTACTACAGAAGTTACTAAGTATTTAGTTATAATGTGAGTGCTAGAGACCGAATTTCGGACAAGAGACCAATCAAGCATAATTAAAATGAGTAGGAATATTAACTGTTAGACCAGCGAAAATATAACCAAGATTAGGTATATTTTTATGTAGTTCAAGATTTAGATTACAAGAAACTTTAAAACCGGATACTAATGGTGAGCAAAGCGAAGACCAAATTTAATAAAAATTTACAACCATTGTGATATGTACAACAAAGTCATTAATTTCAGTAACATATTTTAACTGCGCATTTATATATACATAGTTAATTTAAGTGGCTTGTATATTTAACATTGTGAAGAGCTATATGGCAAGTCAAATAAAACTATGAATGGGACCTTAACCATATGCACACCGCACAATTTTGAACGTTGCCTATCAGCTATTCAGCGCCACTTTACAGCAGAAACAAACATTTACAAACCCTCGTATAGCTTAACCTTAATTTTAGAACTAAGTATTGTATTACTTATTATAATGATATTGGACTGATATGAATTGATTGAGGAATGTTCATTTGTTAAAAAGTCAATATTAATGTTTAAAATTTTGCAGAGTATGATAAATTTTAAAACACTCCCCAATATGCATTGCTGGCTGGTTCGGCTTTGAAAACATTTTCCTGCAGACTTAGACTTGTTTATTTATAAATATAAAGTACACTATACAGTAGTTGCTATGTTCGCAAACCGACATTTCTTCTAAAACTTCCCTTACCACTCTTTTCAAGTGGTAACGAGAAGTTCTCGGTCTGACACAAAATCCACCGATTTGTACTATATACATATGTATATATATATATTTTAAGAGCAAACTTCATCGAAACCTGCATATGTCAAAAAGTTGCGCGGTATTAGAATTGCGATGTCCCCTGAGATGGGACAGCGGAGTGCAAAGGGTTAAAATTTGTTTATAAATTTCCATATTAAATGTTTAATGTAAATTATTCACGAACAATATTTTAATATTGTAAAAATAATTTTATTACATTTTTTTTTTTATAAATTTTAGATTATTTACATCACTGCCGAAATACACTCAACGTTTACTAGTTTTACTCTTTGGTACATTCCGTGTTATTGCCAGCAATGCAACTCAGGCCAGTACAGGCATGACCAGCGAAGCCCTGGGAGTTTCAGTGGCGCCAAGTTTCTTTCAATCCTGCGTTAGTGATGGGAAAACAGCACGTATGGAAGATGTGCTTAAATTCAAGGTATGTTTATATATACTTATGTACATAATATCCTTATATAAAGGAAAATGAGTCTTCATTAATAGACGTTTATAATACGATTTGCTTATATCTTTTGAAATGAAAGCTCCATATTACAATTTGACTATTTTGTACAAAAAGACTTGTATATGAATATACATATGTTATAATAAAATACAGAAAGAAATTCAAACTTGATTTTGCAAAGTAAATGACAACAAAAATGTTGAGTATGTATTGCTGTAAAATTTGTATAAAATTTAATGCGATCTACTATTTTGAATTCTACTTCGTAACATTAATATAATTATAATTTGTTATATTATATAAAGCATTGATAGAAATTACGCTGTTTTCTCAATGCATTTTGCTGCGGAAATTATAAATTATTTTGTAAAACTCTGAACTTATCTTTAAGGTACAATATGTACACATATAAAACATTCAAAAACAATATGAGTATTTAGTATTAATCCATTACGTTCACTTACATATTTCTTGCTTTATACGACGATATATTTCTACAAGGTCGTTTATATTGCCTTAATTTTACGATTTACATACATAATAAATGTCCTCTTTCTATTGGTTAACAATTAAATATTATAGGTGGCTACAAAAATTATGAAGCAAATAATCGATAAATTTGCCACGCATGACTTATTTGGACGTGAAAATTACGAATATTATGCGCGAGTTACGGGGCGCATACTCAAAGTACAGGACGAATGGATTTGTAGTTTTCAGTATCCACCTCCACCACGTGGTAAATTGGCGCAGCAAAAGTATGCACGTAAGCTAAAAAATACTGCTTAAAAGAAGTATATATGTAAATCTTAATTTTTTTTTATTAAATGTATAATTTTTTCCATATAGTACAACACTCCCTTGAGGCAGAAAAGACATGGTTACAGTGCCAGTGCGAGCGGTGGGGTTTGCGTAAGTATACTTTTTTATATAATAATATAGATAATCCTAATTTGTTGAATTTGAGATATATCTTACTTGCTTTCCATTATCAGTGTAAATTATCAAAATAATAACGAACATCTTATAAACATATAGTTGATACTTTAAAAAGACGAAACTGTGACAAGTCTTTCTTCTTCAAGTACTTTGTCAACCTAAATTCTAACATTTGTCTCTTGTACTCGTACTGTATTCATTGTTTCACTTACTTTTTTCATTCAATTTATATTATTTAGTTTTACTGTACATACTAATTAAGCTTGCTTTATTAACATATTTAACGTCATCATTACCATTGTATTTTGTTCAATTTCAAATTTTATCTTCATCACAACTTCTCTTCATTAATTTCACACCTGTACCTGATGCAGATCGCTTTCCCGTTTTATATAGCTAGTTTTTTTTTTAAGTTGAGCAATAGTGTCTCGAAAGTGTAATAAAATGTTAAGACTAATTTAATCAACCACCCAAACAATTGTAAATCTCTCTTTTCTTTCACTCTTACTCATACTCTGCCTGTGTGTCGTGTTTTATGTACATTGACACTGCCTGCTTTGTGATAATGAATAAAACAAAAACGTCTAAAACTAAAAAGTCGCTCAGGAAGAATCCCGCTCAACGCCTGCCTTGCTAACAAGCTCAAGCTCAGCTTTAGACAACAGTGTGCTTTCATTGGGCGTAACACCAGAACATTCGTTTATTGAATCATGTGCTCGACTATCTGTCTCTTTAGAAGGACCGAGTCTATTTGCGATGACATCATCGCCCATAAAGAAGCGAAACATACAAGATTTGCAACGCGACACCGACAATGATGCTGACGTCGATGAGGAGAACTTCGGCGACGAAGATGTAGATGCCAACGACGACGGCGAAGTAGGAGACTTTGCCGCTGAACTCGAAATAAATAATGACGAAGATTTCGAAAACAATCCGAAATCCCACTTTCCATCATACACGGCCGTGAAAAGTGGCTTACATAGAGCAGTAGCTGCCAGAGGCAATACCTGCCATGCAACGCATAGCAACGCTGCCCTGAATACCACTTACACTGTCAGTATTGACAATGACGATGTTGTGGATTCTAATGATGATGATGGCGATGACGAAGTGACGGTTGTAAGACGTCGCTATCGTCAAAATAAAAAGAAAATACTAACTCAAACTAGAATGCAACATCAGCGACGTTTGCGAGCCGGCTCTAAAAGCCTTGATGGTGGCGATCGCTCCACACAAACGCCTCTGAATAATGAGACAAACGAAAATAGAAACAAAATGAAGAACAACAAAATACAGAGCATCACGACAACACAAATTAGCAGCGGAACTAGTGGTGGCATTAAAGTAACTGCACGTACTTGCAGTCGTTGTAATCGCGGTATACGTCATTCGTCCTCTTGTTCCTCAGCTTCTGGAGGAGGTGCTGGCAGCGTAGGAAATGGCGGTGGTATGACTATGGAAGAATTACGCGCTGTCAATCGCTATGCTGAGAGTACAAAGAGTCTTTCTTATTTGCCACAGGTGAGGGATGAATTCTTGCTTGCTTCAAGGATTTCGGTATAAATAAATTCGAACGAATAAGTTAATTCATACTTGATTGGCTTACATTTTTAGTACCATTTTCGGTTTATATTTTGTTTGTGTGTGTAAACTCACTTGCATTTGTATTATTAGAATACGAATTTTCTTATACAATATAATTTTTAATTCCAAAGCACTACTCAGCTTTACACGCATACAAGAATTCTATAAACTAAATATTGTTTAGTAATCTATATATTATTTAATACATGTTAAGTACCTCGAATAGCCATTTTCGATTCACAACTGATTCATAGTTGTTTAAAAAATAAGTTATCCAATATGCAACATCGAAATTATTTATCTTTTAGCGCATTTATAGTCTGAATGCTTACATCACTTCATACATGTTCCCTTTTTATTGCGATGGAACGAGAAATACATGTCCATAACAAATAATTACAATACTTTAAATAATAGATTAGTATGTATAGTGAAGCATGCATTAAACGTCCATCTGCCGCCAAAGAGAACAAATTTGTTTAGATGAAACACTATTTACTCTACATATTAATAAACACGAAAAAATCGTATAATTGCTACAAAACTACAAATTTTAAGTATCCCGAATTATTAAAGTATAAATAAACCCTAATATATCTGTTTTTCATAATATTATTAATATCAATTATAACTTTCAATTTAGATTTTTAATTATAGTATTAGTATATAATTTCATTATTTAAAAGACATTTCAATAAACTTCTTAAAGGCATACGTCAATAAATTTTGTTTTTGTGAAAATTGTGAATTTCAATACTTTATTGATTTGTGCACATATAATTAATTAAAATTATGTATGATTGAAAACTATAATGTTTTTATTTAATTTTTGCTTGTTATTTCACTATAGCGCTTATTTGTGAAATTATAGAATGACCTTACAGCCTCTATATACGATATGCTATATTTATTTGCCAAGAAATGTAAACAAAATATAGCCGAAGTATCAATGATGTGAAAGGAAAAAGTTAATGTACAACAAAAAAGTACAAATAATTACAATAAATACCAATAAATAAAATGATTTTCACATATAATTTTAATACACACATAAAATCATATTGGAAATCGCTACTGCAAAAAAAAAAACTTTCTAGATAAATAGATAGACCATAACATAGTTTTAAACGCTTGGTATGGCTAGTTATAAGTCTTCGATTTGTCAAATATATATAGTATTTTAATTACTAAATTAATTTTGACTTGTTTTACCTTTTTAATTTTTTAGTTTTAATATATTTTTTAGTTTTGTATATATTTTTATTTTTATTTATTAAATAGCTCTTTGATATTTGTAAATTCCTTGTCAGAGTGTTTAGAAATATACATCGAAATTGTCGATCCAAAAATTAAATATTTTTTAATTTACTTTATGTTGATTTGTATTATATAATCAACGTGTATTTCTTTTTTTTAATGTTTGTACCTTTATAATTCGTCTTTTAACTCTATTACTGTGAAAGTAGATCAACTAAGCTTTCGAAAACTTACCTCGATTTTATACTGGCCGTTCGAATTTATGTTTTTTCTTTTTCTTGTACAGCATGTTTGTTGCAAAACAGTTTTTATTTTATTCTTTTTATTTAATTTATATTGGTATTGCGGGTGCAAAATTTCTAGTTCTAAGTGAAATGTGATGTGAACTTCTTTACTCGTATATATTTAGGGACAGCAAAACAAAAAATACTTCAAATTTTAAAACTTAAGCGTTCAAAAATGATTTTTTATTTCAAAATATTACAAAGTCTATTCTTGCAGATATGAAATTGATATTTTAGAAAAATAGTGAAGTTCACACAAATAAAATAGTATTTGATCTTTTTAACAAAAATATTTATAACGGTGGGTCTATGACATTAAATTACAAAATCCCATTTGCGTTTTTCGCGTACGAAAACTTTTTGCAACACTGTACTTCTTTAATCTGCTTCAATGGACTATGTAAAATGTTGTAAACGTGTTATGTAATCAATTGATTTTATTGAACTTTTTATGGGTAATAATAATTATATAGTTTTAATATTCGTTAAGGGGTTTTTTCCATTATTAAATAAATCATGCAGGCTTACTCTCACTCTTTCACACATAAATTTTTTATATGGACAATGCTTTAAGATTTTAAATGCATTTTTTTATTTTACTTTTGGTACTTTATTGTTTTGACAGCTCAAATCTGTGCCAGATACATATTATAGTATATACATACTTATATAATATAACACAAACACATAGCACCATCTAACAATCATGTATGCACATCATTTTGTTAATGTAAAGCATCGAAATGGTTACCTAAAAATGGAGTCAGGAAAAATTTCACAGCTTTTTTGAGTTCATATTTGTGTTACACCGAATTCTTTAGTTTTTCACATAATTTTAGATATATGCACATTTTACGCTGTTTATAAGCCTGCTTTATTTCGTGAAAAGGTTCATTGCTGCAGCTGCATTTTTTGTTAAATAAGAAAAATGTATTTTAAACATGAAATTAATATAAAAAACAATAGTACAAAAACATTATACGACTACAAAACTAAGCTCGTAATTTTTTTTGCCAATTCCCCTTTTTTCTCCCGACACCCTTTATATCCGTACAACAACAACAATAACTGGATCATAACGCATATTGGATATATCACGACTTGGAAATGGAATACTTTGTTTCACATCGTTGACAACGTGTTGTGTCCCACTTTTATAAATATAAAACGAAATATTGTTATTTGTATGTCATGCAACACACGTTTACCGTTCACCAACCAATAATCTTTACGAACACCAACAAATTTGCATCTTTAATGATAACAATATATATTATATGTCTATTATATATTTAATATCACCAAAACAACTTATTTCTTCGATACATGTACATAAATTTATTTGAAAACAAAAAACTCACGAATGAAGGTCCATGAGCGCCAAACAGCACGCATGCGCACACGCTCAGAATGGTTTTTGGGTCCTAGAGATAGTGAATTGGCATTGAATTTGCCAACCACATGCAGCAATTGTTGTTTGGCTACTGTTCAAAAGCAGCAGCTGCAGTTACAGCAGCAGCAGCACCCACACTTTCAAACACATGGCTATCTCGGAGGCGGTAGCACACGCGACATGCGCGCACATTGTAGCGGATTTGATAACGACGAGGATGACAATGTACACAATTTAATAGTTAGCAATAGTGGTGGCCATAATGCTAATGCGCTCTATTTGTATTACAAGAAACGGCTGCAACAGCAACAAAAAATGAATGCCAATTCTCAACAGGTAATTCAAACTGAGCATATGGATACGGATGACAGCTGTAATGCTTATGACTATGGGCCACCAACATATCAATGTAAACAGCATTTACAAGTTGATACGTCCAACGTACACTCACAATCATCTGAACTTCGCTTAATGAAGCCAACATCATCGGCGTATGCGGTTGAGTCTAATAGCTCCGGGCGTCACATGTATTTGGATCCGAATACGACAACAACAAATATCGGTAGCTATGTTACCTCACATAAATCTTCTAACAATTATTATTTGTATGATTCGAATGATACCACTAAAGCATCTACTTTCACAACAAATTCTATTGCAACCACTTCTAATTCTACTTCTACAACAACAACTACTACTTTAAGTTTGCAAACAAATTCAATTTCTACTTATGCCAAATTTTCTATTGATATCAGTCACAACTACAACTACAATACTAACAATAACAGTGAAACTATCTATATAGAGAATGCTAACTGTAACAACAATAATATAGAGATTAATAATACTAAACAACCATTGTTAGCAAGTAATCGCCAACATATCTACAAATTGTCTAACACTAAATATTCACATTCAGCTCCAAAACGAGTGTCAACAAATTATGAACCACATCAACGCAATCCTCAACACTTTAGTTCACAAATCAGAAACATTGATTCGCCTTCATACTTGCATACACATTCACAATCACCAAATCATCTACGCCAACATCAGGTATATAAACGTGGTTCAAAGCTGCCCAGTCACTACCATTCGACCGATTCCGTGCGATACTGCGATGTAGACTTAGATGTGGAAATAGTAACCGAACCGACTATGCACACATCTCGCCTATTTTATAGTCCGCGTAAGCAAGTATTCTCTGCTAGACGCTGTAATTCCACACACGATCTTTATAAAATTAATAGCGACGATGTTGAAGTCAACAGCGATCTCGATCATAATTATCTAACATACTCGCTACCGAGCGACCAAAATCGTGCAGATTTCGATACTGTCACGGAGCCATCTATACTCACGAATCGTGTCGAGTCTTGCGAGATATACTCTGGTTCGTCGGAATTTTTCAAAGCTAGTTTGTTGGATAACTCCCTAGCGCCTGTTTCAACAACAAGTGAGATGATTGGTATGAGTGGCTTGCCACTTGCCGCTGCTGAAGAAGTCGATTTTATACACACGTCGCGCTATAGACAGAGTACGCCACGCGTTCAACGCCGTCAGCAACAGCTGAGACGACGGCAACGTTTGGCTTCCACATCGACGCAATATCACTCGATGAACTCAACAAATGCTAGTAGTTTGTTGATGACGGCGGACGGCGGAAACGGCAGTGACAGTGGCAATGGCAGAAACACGCGCACTGACAGCGGCAACAATTTCGTTACAGTCATTTTTAATGTATTGGACTTTTTATTTTAATGCTAAATTAAGTGATAAACTGCTCTACTCTTGCCTTTTTTTTATATTTTTTACTCAAATGTAATGCATTATATGTTGGTATTAACGACATTTTCGGTTGTATTACTAGATTACAGTTTATATACATATGTATGTAAATATGTATATAGTGTACATCTATGTTAATTTGTGTTTGTGTGTAAAATATTTATGTCGTTTTTTTGTATTAGGTTATTATTGTCCTTCAACATTTTATATGATTTTCAGATGAAGTAAATATTGAAATGGTAAATAACTGCCCTTTAAAATAAACACCCTTGTTGATAACATTATCGAAAAATAAGGGGCTCGTAGTATCGTTTCGTCAAATATTTGCATTTTTAGATAAAAAAGAACATAACTCACTATATTGCCTAAAGATGCCAAAATCAACATAACGTAAAATATATTAGTAAAACCTTTCAGCAAAGAACACATTTTTGAATCTAGATATTTTCTAAATAATCTTATTCAACGGAAGAAAATTTCTTTTGATTAGATTCGGTTATTCTTCCACATATTGATTTTGGACAAAAGTATTTTCACAATACTGCTTATATTATATTAAATTTTCGATACCCCTGATCCATGTATTCAGACCTTATCTATTGACGCGGTAAAACGAACGATTACTACAAAGATTTAATGCTTTTTTAAATAAAATCAAAGCAATAAGTTACGGATTATAGGTAGGTGGAAACCCCCTTCAGAATTTTGACTTTATAAATAGAAGCCAAATTAGTTAATATTATTAGAAATTACTTTTTTAGGAAAAAAAACTTTGTACTAATTTGGAACCATATATCCGTAATAGGTTGTCAAAAAAGTCTTGCGGTATTTTTTGATGACTCATGCCCAGCTCTTGACCGATGCTACGGCTGCTGCTATGCCGGTCTCTTTCGACCAATTCAGCCAATTTTTTCGTGGCGCATCTTCGACCACCTCTACACCAGAACGAAAACGTTGAAACCATCGTTGTGCGCTGGAAATGGAAACTGTATTAGGTTTATAAACTGCACAAATTATATTGGCGGCTTGAGATGCATTTTTGCCTTTATCGTAGTAGTACTGTAAAATATGCCGTATTTTCTCTTTATTTTGCTCCATGTTTGCGACGCTATAACTCACGTACGACTTAAAAGAAACGACAATCAATCAAACACGTGTTAGCGTGAGCTTTCCAAAAAGGTATAGCATGACCCGATGCGACGAATAAAACTAGAACTACGCGCTCTCAGCGCCAACTAGCGAAAATTCCGCAAGTCTTTTTTGACAACTTAATATTTGTAAGAATCTCAAGTTAAATTTTGTTAGACCTCATCTTTGTGAAGGCAGTGAAATTGGAAATAATAAAAAATAAAAGAGTCCTTATAGTATTAAATGATGCAATTTCGAAATATGTATACAATTACATTATTTGTATAAAATCATTTAATTAACATCCAATCAAATATGCAGTGTGCGAATTTGGACTTGTATAGATCCAAGTAGACAATTTTGTCACAAAATGAATTGTCAAGTAGAGAATTTCAAAATCTTGCTATCTTTGGACCACAAAAAAATTAAGCATAAGTATTTAGAATATAAACTTTTTTTCTATTTAGTGGTATAGGATATGCTCTCTGAAAATTTGGATTTCTATAACAAATAACTGAAAGAGCGAATATATTACTTAACAAACTCCTGACACCCTTAAGAGTACAAAATTTTATTTATTTATTGGAATAATGTTTTTATTTTTTTATTATCAATTCTTTTAATTTCGAATCCCAATTCTTTTCTGTTTTATTAAAAATAACTTATTTGTTTGTAATAAATATAGCCATGTAAATAATATAGTATATCTCAAATAAATAACATTAAAATATAGTTCCAATAAGTAGGTTTTAATTTAAATTTAATAAATACTAAAAATAGTGTATAATTTTTTAATGTGTCTTATCATAATTTGTTTGTGTGCTGTTTCAAAATAAAAATTATAACTTTAACCTGATATGGTTTTGTGTTTTTATTATTATTTATTGGTTATGTAATTAGTGAATCTGATAAGCTGTTAAGCCTGCGAAAAAGCTTAAAATTTTTTATATGGCGTCTTGGCTATGCTTTGTTTTGTTCCACTTCTGTTTAATTTTTTCATGATGTGCATTTTTTAATTTGTTTTTGTGCTTCAAAAGTTTAACCTCACACTTTCTTAAGTCAAAAACTAATACATTGAACAAAAATTTACTTCTACCCTATTTAAGCTTTTTTTTGTCCTCGTACACACCTCTTACATTGACTAATTCACATTTGCATATAAAAAAAGAAAAACGGAGAACAAAATTAAACATGCATAATTGTTTTAGGAAATGTAATCATGCTTTTTAAATTGAATCCTAATACCTTCTGTCTTACCATTTTTATCTATTTTGCGAATATCCCGTGCAATGACCGTTCCAACAAAAAATCAAAAAAAAAAAAAAAAATGCCCAACTATTTTGTATAATCCACCGACCTTTCCAACGCCAACCAATTGACTATTAATACAAAACGGGACGACTCTCATTTATACCGCTTACAACGGACACACATAGTTGGCAACATCCGTTTGAGTAACAGCGCAGAGTCAATTCAATATCCCGCCACAACTGCACGACGTCCATCCACCCGACGATTAATCGGGTTAAACGTGCCACGGCAATATCCAATGCGTTCTTCATTGCGTCGCAACAGAGAGAAGCAGGTCTGCAGTGGTAATACAATCAACGGCAGTGGCAATAGCGTTTCCGATAGCAATGGCCTACTCACATCAAATGTCGGTACAATCGGTGCTGCTGGCGGTATGTTGCCGGTTGGTACAGCACCGCCATCAGTGCGCAACTCAATTGCAGCGTGCTGCAGCAATATCGGCACCGTGCCTGATAGTCAACATATTCTTGTACCAGCATTTCCATTTAATCGGCTAGAAGACTGCACAAGTTCGTTGGAACGCAAGCGAAGGCAGTTGCGCTTGAGCATGGATGGTGGTAGTGAACGAACTGCTTCAGAAAGTGTGTGCGACAGCAAATGTGGTGATATTAGTGACCTTAACTCTATGCTAATGGACACCACTGATACTATGAAAGACTGCGATAATGCGGAACCAACATACGTTGATGTAAGCGGTAACAACAATTTAGTATATGCGACAACAAGTCTCATTAATAATATGCCAACGCTAATCACAACGCGAAACTTGGAAAACGTCGTAGCTACATCAACGGCGGGCCAAAAAGGAAGAATATCCACACAAAATCCAAGCAGTGATGGTGTTCAAACGGAACAGGCCGTTTCGACAATTACCTTCAAAGCGCCGCGTGTATGAAAATAGTAAATAAGCATGGATCCCCAACTACATAAGGAGTAAGGAATAATCAGCATATCGCAAAATGCTGGTATAGTTAATAAGTCGAAAATCAGATATCCTTCGATATTTTGGTAGCAGTGTTTATATATGTACATATTTTACTGTATTTATAAATCTCAAAATGTGCAAAACAATTATGTCGAAAAATAGCAATGTGAACATTGTAGATATGGGTTCGGCTTTTTTAGGCAATATAAAAACGTATGTATGTCAGCAATTTGAAAATTTTAGACGGCTTTTGAAATGAATTGACGTATGAAGAATACAGAAAAGCTTAACATGCATGTTATACGTGCACTAGAATAGGTTCAATATTTCAAAAAACGTTAGTGATAGCAATATTTATTAGCATAAATTCGATGGAGAATTTAAAAATATATATAAGCATAACATTTTGTCAAACAACAATTCGTTTACATATACAAATGAACATATTAGTACATAATACATAGTTTTTGTTGATTAGAAAATCGTTGGGAATATGTAAATTCGCTAGATAAAATAAAATATCAATACTTTATATGATTGTATATGTTAGCTCACATAATAATACATATTACACATGATGTGCACAAAAGTGTGCATCTATATGTGTAAAAGTATTAATTCGAATTTGTGTTTGGTGTCTTCTACTATTCACTTTATATACTATATAGTATGTACTTTCATATTGATACACAGACAATTGTTTACTTACATTATTGTATTTACATATATAATATATGTACATTATAACGGGTTTATAATTCGTTGGTTTAATTCAGTATTAATCGAATATATTAGTTTAAAATCCTAAGCCACTTACTGCCGAACTATATTAAAGGTCATAACAGTTTATTGTTATATACTGAAACTGTAAAAAATTAAAAATTATTTACGCTTGAATTTGATGAAATAAACATAATTAATTTTTGAAAATAAATAAATAACGAAGTGTGCATGATGAATTAGTTTCCAACACATTTCTTTTATAACAAAGTAGCCAATACTGTATGTACCTCCAACTCGAACATTTCAAAGAAAAATCAAATATTTTTCGAACCTACTATCAATTTGTTTGTACCTAATATTAAATAGTGTTTGTTGAGCTTGAACCTCCAAACGATACAGCAAAGAAGCATAAATGTTCATGTCCAATCCCATAATCCGATCCAAGTTCCCTTATTTAATATTCAAAGCATTATCGTAATTATTCATGTTCTCGCATACAAACAAATTAGGTTACGATTTAATTTAACATAAAACTCTACATTAAGGAAAAGAAAGAGCTTTTGAGATATTAAAGACTTTAAGCCGAAATCATTGTCTATTCCCCTCAATAAGTTTTAAAAATCCACCAAACCACACAATTGTCAAAAGATGTTAGTTCAATTCAAAATATGAAATTTGTATATACATTTTCTTAGCTATGGAAAGCATTTATAAAGAACAAATAAATATTAATGGTTAAAAATTGCCAAGCATTCAGAAAGAAAAGAAATAAGAGCATACTATACAAAACTATTGCAGAGGTAATAGGTTGCAGTTATCGAAGTTAAAATTTGTGGCAGCTAAAAGAGTGAAGTGTTTATAGCTAAAATAAAAAATAAATAAGTAATATAATAACAAAATGATTGATATAAATTAATGTTACTTATTTTCAAATAAAATAATTCATGTACTTGAAAATGTTCATATTATGACTAAGATTTAGTATGAAATGTTTGTAAATATATATAATTGCATATGTGCATAGGTACAATCCCAATGACCTGGAATTAATAATTTATTGAATTTCTTTTTTATGTATTTAAGCATCAACAATTGCTGTTAACATTTTATTAGATTCAAAATGCATATTTGATCGTCGTTTTATACTTGCTTTTATATAGTATATTTGCGTATTTGGTATATCGGAGGACTTCATTACCAATTGTAATTTCCAGTTTATCTAAAATTCCGAATGAAAGCATTTATGTAAAAGCATGTCGGTTGTATATCAAAAAATATATATGCTTTTAAGGTTATAAAGCCTAACAGTAAAAGCTGAATTTCTGTGGGTATAAATCAATCACATATGTAAGTTAATGTATGCTATATAATAATAAATGCTGAAAACAGATAATAAAGATAATATATATGCTTAATAATATCTCATTTATAAAAAAACAATTTCGGTTTACTTTTAATCTCCTAGATTTTTATTGTTTTTAATAATAATAAAAAATGCCTACAGTGTGGCGGTAATCTTAAGTACCAAATTGTGTGGGGTGAGCTTTTACAAGTAAGTATTTATGTACATATGCAGCACTAGCATTCCCATATTTATCTAGAGATCGGTGCTTACAGTTCTGTAACCTTTTTTAAATTGTTCAAAATATGTTCTTGTATGTATTTTAAAACTTCGAGAACTGGCGGAGGCTTTGGACGACCATCTTATTTCTCTTTCTTCTCAACATCAGCCCTAACCAAAATCTGCACCAATTGTTCGGTTGTTAGGGAGAAATTAAAGGCATATTTTTCCAATAACACATTTTTATCCAATTATGAGGAGAATACAATTAACCGTTTCAATTAAGTGCGACTTTGTATGTATTATATTTTTGACCGATCAGGTGTTTCAAATAAGCGGGAAAATTAATTACATCGGATCAGTAGTACTTATGCTAAAACAATAAAACCGAGTAAGTACCCAACAATTTACAATATAGTAATTTATTGCTTTATTTTTCATGCGCATATTTACAATGATTATCAGTATCTTTTACATAAATTCTCATTAGAAATGCTTAAAGTAGAATACTTAAATATCCTTAAGTACCTAATTCGAGCAAATAATCTTATGCTCGCTTAGTGGTCGTTAATGTAAACACTGAAGTATACCTAAGCAAATGATTTGTATTTCAAACTTTATTACTCCTGTTTTTAAATTTTTAGTACAAATTTGAAAGGAACACATTGTAGGCTTAATTTATTTTGATTTAGATCTAGATCGCACAAAATGTATTACTTAGTAAAAAAAAGTATTACATTTTGCGAAGCCAATATTTATATTGATTTCAATCTTCTCTAATTATATAGACTCTAATTAGTTATTTAAAAAAAATGTTTTTTAGTTATACAATGCCTTGTCAACAATTATTCCATTTTCTATTAGAAAGCTTTCCACATCTGATGGAAAGAAATCGTCAGATAAGTCATCTGTAACGCGTACAAAGTTACCAATTAATGCTTGAGCCTTATACACAAGAAGAGCGGGTAAGCCCTTTGCACGAAAATCTCGACTCATGCCAGCAACAGAACTACATATTTTTCCAAATTTTATGGACGGATATTCCGTTGCTAATGTCTCAAGGCAATTATTCAAAGTCGAGCAAGCGCTTATGCTTTTATCGTAAATATGGATTATAACGGTAGTATGTTTATTTTCTTTTTCCACAAAGTCTAAAAATTCATCGTGCATAGTTAAATTTATAACTTTACCAAATTGTTGTATATGACCGCACTGTCTTAGCATTTCGGCCATACGTTGCTTTTGATATTGTTGCAAGAAATCTTCACTCATGAGTTCACTCAATTCAGCATCAATCTCTTCTTGACGCTTACGCTCCTCCTCTTCCTTGGCAGTGGCCGTTGTCATGGATAATTTTTTAGCCAATTCTATGCGCTGACGTTCCGATTCCTCTCTTTTCTCTGCTTGTAGTTGTTTAAAGCGTTGCCAATCTTGTACTACACCTTTAGGTCCAGTATTAGTGCAAACTTGCGAACGATAACCTTCTCCTGGCGGAGGTG
Organism: Bactrocera latifrons; assembly: GCF_001853355.1. NCBI lineage: Eukaryota > Metazoa > Arthropoda > Insecta > Diptera > Tephritidae > Bactrocera > Bactrocera latifrons. The sequence continues at coordinate 85,378 of NW_017537348.1, forward strand.
GACAGACATCAGAATCGATATAGGCTGCGGTCTCTTGTTTACTACCACTAGAACGCGTTTCTTTTCTTTCACCATCATCACCATTGTCTTCACCTTCACTACTGCTGCAATAGTACTCCAGCTTTTCTCCCATTAATTTATCTTCTAATGTTGCCATTTTTATTTTGATATTTTATTATTTTTATTTATAACAATAGTTTGATATCTCTAAATTTAATTACTGTATTTATTAGTATATATATCTTTTCCTCTAATTCAATTCTACTGCACTAAGTAAATCAGCTGTGACTAAAGACTGAACCACAAATAGTTCTGCACAGGGTGTTTCTTAGTTTTCGTTTGCCATGCAAAATGTCAGAAAGATTCAAGTATTGGCTCTAATATCGTTTCAGTAATTTACTATGTTATGTGTAACTGTTTTTATGAACCACTTTTATTATGACTAATGTAATTATTTTTAAGTGTTATACTCAATGTAAATTTTAGAAAAAACGCAGAACAAAGCGTTAGTATCGATTAACTGCATAGGACACTTAATCCGGATTAACGCTGCCGTCTGTTAATGCTATAAATCAACATTAAGACCATTCACATTCAACTTTTCTCGCTTAGCGTGAAAGTTTATACTGAAACAACGAACTAAAATGTCGACTGTTGCTTGGCACAGCCACTTTTTACACCTGTACAGCACTCCATAGCAACAAAAGTGATCTCTATCCGGCTTCTTTATAGATACGTCGCATGGTTTCTAATCGGCACCGTCCCTTATGTCAATGTTACGTAGTTAACTTAATTTAGTGAAATAAGAATTTCCAAAAATATGTGTGTTTAAAACATAAACCAAAGAAAATTAGGAAATTAAAAAATCGTATGATATCAGTGGTTTAAAGTGACGAATTGTCAAAACCTCTGAGGTATCAAGAATTTATTCATTTGTGACATGTTCCGCTTTTAACTTAATACTTAATACGAGAAACATACATAGTTATTGCAATTTTGAAATATAAGTTGTGTGCTTCAATTGTGTACATAATGTAATGTTGAGTTTATAAAAGTATTTACTGGAATTAATTCACTTTTAATTAAAATCCATGAGAAATTATTCCATATTGTTCTCAAGTGTACATTATACATTATGTGTTGATCGAATTATTCTGAAGATTTCCAATAGCTTTTCTCGAATAGAAAAATGTGGTAACCTTTCCTCTAAGCTACCGAAGTCCGCCTTTTCCAACTGTAAAAGATATACACATCAATATAGCAAAATATTTCAAATATTACATTTCCATAATTCAGACAAATTATAAACTTTTTAATGGCATTGCTGTGCACGTTCCATAAATTTAGTTATGTAAAAATAAATATAATACTTAACAACTACACACTACTGAGGAGTAGTCATCCTTCAAGATGCTATCGCTTGACGCGAATTTCAATAAGGTCTGCGGTTTCACTATCGATATATCGCCCAGTATCCCACGGAGCCCCCGAAAATGTTTTAAGAATTGCATTACGAAGGCGGAACAAGGGCACAAGAGATGCTCCATTGTTTCCCTGGTGCGATGCTTTTGATATTTTCTGCAGTTGTTACCCCGTCAACTATCTCATTGCTATCGCTGACTTTGTGACATGGCACCTATTAGAAGTGAAGTGTCTTGTTCCTCACAAAATTCTAGAGGTTACTGCCTTGACTGCTGATTGGCTGCCATTGTAGATATTAACCGCGGAGTTGTCTATTGACTCATTATATGCTAGCTCCGCGGCTTTCCCAATATCAAAGACATCAGCTTGAAATATGCAGGTAGGCAGTGAAAAAGGCTGCCTTCTCTGGGCAGAATTTCCGATACCAACTCCGTCCTCCATTTTTAAGCCAATTGGAAATTGGGAGTATTTTATCGCTGCTTTCCAAACCGCCATTGCCCACCGATCTTAAAGGTTCTATAAGTAAATTCTCATGCAGCCAGTAGTCGCTCGCCGATTTGTCGTGCAGCGTTAGCAATAGTACAAGAACCGCCATTGGAGTGGTTCGTAGAGCTTCCATTATGCAGATTGCAGCGAGCACCTGAACCCGTTCCATTGACTTTCGGTATATAGGTTTTCGTACGCCTATACTACTGCACCGTAGAGCAGAATTTATTTGCAATAGATGTGCAGTACGAGTGTATAATAGAGGGAGAAATTCTCCAGGTTATGCCGAGCATCTGTCGGCATGTATATAACGCATTGCTGGCCTTCCTCACTCTTTGTTTCACGTTGTGCTTTCAGAGTAGTTTGATGTCCAAAACCAGGCCTAGGGACTAGATGTGGTTCTTGAGGGTGAGCTGGGTCCCACTTATCGATTAGATCCTCCATTAAGGGATTTTGTATTTCCTTGTGACCACAAGAAGGTCTATTTTCTCCGAACTCAATTCCAGACCCGCTTTCGTTGCCCAAGCTTGTTATACAAATATCAGCATATGCCAGTATCTCTGGGGTTTTGCTGGGCAATTTACAGTTTATTCACCACTAATGTCTATAGGGACGGAGATAGCACTCAAACTTACGGAGTTCCTTCGTCATTCTAGCGTCGTTCCATTATGCTTTTATTCTTTCAGAGGTCAAGATGGTTTTGATCCAATATTCTATGGCAGGGTCAACAACTATTGTCTCGATAATATTCAGATTGGATTCCGAAAAAATTTACTTAATGCTCCAGATGTGCAGAAGCACTCCAAAAACGTATTCTTTATATTCTACGGCTCTTTTGATATTAAATTTGCCTTTTGCGCCTTGGACAAGCTTTCAGAAGGCGCTGAGGACCTGATGCGCTTCTCCAATATTTTCTCTAACTTTTTCAGCAGGAAGGAAGTTAAGCTTATTGATTTGTTTCAAGCTGCCTTCGTTATGAAAACTATCCTCACTCCTCTATGAGTGTGGCACATAGTTGAATGAATGATTGTTCATACCGGGCGATTTGTATGGGTCCAATGAGCGGACTGCCTATTACATTTTATTCTCCTTAAAGATGTATTCGGTAAGTTTACTGCACTCATGGCTAATACTTTCTGTATCCTTGCAGTCAGGAAAGTGGACACTGGTTAGGACTTCCAATGAATCTTCACAATTATAGGTCCGCTACTTTTGCGTTTCGTGCAGTCACACCCTTTTTACGCCCTTCATGTGAGTTATACGCTCAAAATCTAAGTCTCTTGCCTAATAGTATCTGCCTGTAGAGATACCCGTTTTTTCGTTTCTGGTATTTCTCCAAACTTCGTGTATGATATTTTCTTCTGGTCTGATGAAAAAGGAGATGGCCAGAGAATGGCAGAGTGCTTAGTGCCACTATTGCATTTCTACTGGTTAATAGCGTTTTGAAAGGGACGTTTCTAAAGGCGGTCCTATATAGGTAAGTTCCCCACCTCGATAAGCTGGCACTAGACTCCTATGTAAAATAAAATTGAGCATTCCCTTTTCTTTCTACTGGATGTAACCGCCAGCCGTTTAAGCTCTGCCGTTGTTGCCTCGCAATCTTCCAGTTTTGCACCACCTCCAATTTTGCATCTTACTATAGGTTTGGAAGTGTTCTGAGCGCTTCTCTTACCGCTAAACCATTCTTCTCCATCAAACGCTGCCGCTTTCTTGCGAAAACGATGAGTCAGTGGCATGCCACCACAAATAGCGAAGTGTGCTCGGCCGTATTTCATTCCCACTATGTCCCAAGCCATCCGCTTCACCTCTTCTTCCTTCAGGTTGGACTTGGCCTCGAGTCGGTTGCATATACTTCCTTCTACCGGGGCCTTGCTTGTTACCAGAGTTGGAATCTTCGGTGACCTACTCATGAAAGTTAAGAAGTTCTTTTTCCTGTTCCGCGTTTATACTCGCAGAATTTTCTTGGTTCGAGTCTTAATTAACTGTGTCATCTGTGCGCTGTAGAGCTGAGTTTGCAGTAGAACTAAAACCTGCTTCCGTTGCAGTGGAGATGTGGCCGCAGGCAACACAGCTTGAAGAATCGTTGTTCCAGCTAGAGGTAGCAGGGTCCTTCCAACGACGTTTGGTCCGCTTCTTTACGTTGTCGATATCAATGTTGAGTTTTTTAATTAGTGGATCTCTACCCCTAGCGTTTTATAACTACCGCCAGGTACCTCATTAGCAAGCGTTAATATGGGTACTTAAAAGCGCGACGATATTTGAGAGAGTCGTTTTATTTTCGCCCGATGCCCGATTTTTCTGTTTTTTTTATGCCCTGTAAATCCATCCGCTCTAGCATATATGCTCTTCCACGTATATCTCAGTCCACTAGATCTCTAAACAACAAGTAGATGTTCCTCCCAGGTTCATTCTCAATAACAGAGCTCATCATCACCGCAACAAAATAGTTTTTGAGAAATTTAAAATTGTTTTTAGCGAATTTATTGCTCTAAGCTGCTGATTGAGAATAAACCCATTTTAAAACACCCAGAGTCTTCTGTTAATTTCACAAGTTTTTTTGCAATTATAGTAAGAAATAAATAATTAAATACCTCATCACATGAGTCCGACGCATTGGAATTTTCTAGCGCCAACCGTTCAGCAAACGACACAACGCCACACCAAGTACGAAAATCAATTTCCTTAGAAGATTCTTCATTTTCGTATTCTAGTAAATGTAATATTTTCGATATATTTTGCTCGGTGCCATAAAATTCTAAAACGTCTTCTAATGCTTTCGGAAAGCAGCTGAGTGGTATTTTACGTTCTACGTACTCGTTTAGCACCCGATAAGAGTCGTCTTCGGCATTGTCATCATTCCTTACCATATTGTCTGTTGTTTCATCACGTTCTATTACTTCTGTCGGCAAATATTGCAGGAAAACTCTTTTGAAAAGCTGCTTTCGTTGGTCAGAGACCCACACATATTTGCCTAGATAGCCTAAAACAGTCATTTCTGAAAATTAGTGCTTAGTAACCATATGCTTTGTTGATATGTAATTTATAAATGCGAACCTTCTAGTAATTTCGGATCCAACGGTACATCAAATCTTGTTGCTGACTTTGAAAGCTTCCGTGGCAATTTGGCTTTGAAAGTGAATGCAAGATTTTCATATTTCTCAACAGTTCTCTTGTTTGGTTTTGGTTTCTCCTCTGGTAAATATTTAAAAGCCTCACGTAAAGCGCGATTCAACTGAGTTTACGGAATAAATTATAAAAATCGTCAATAATTAAATCTCTACTTCCCTGAGACTTACATATTTATCAAAAGTATTTTCGATAACATCGATATCCAGTTCAGTTTTTAAGGCTTGAAAAGCTTCGTCCGTTAAAAAACTGTCTTTCAAAAGTATTGGTTCACTCTCGCGTTTTTCCTTGCTTGGCAGCAAACTAGCCGCATTGGGTATAAGACTTGGACGTGTGCTCGGGTTCAGTGAGTCCGGACCGAGCGCAGCGACTTGTGTTTCAGGATCTTCGCTAAGGTGAAATGTAGCTGTAGTTGCTAAAAATAAGTGCTTAATTAAGTGTTTTCTTTACAAAATCCAATATATAACAAACTTGTAGTGGGTTTTAACTTTTTTCTCTTCTTGCCACGCCGTATGTCCTCGTCATCTATATGTTGCTCATTAATACAAGTTTTTACTTTCTTTGTGTCAACGCTTGCCATATCTTTCACCCCATCACCAACTTGCACGTTACCCAAAGAGGTATTAGGCCGCAGTTCTTCGCCACGTAAGTGCTTGCTTTTGCGCTCCTCATTTGCACCGGCACTTTTCGGCTTAAGTCCACCGGTGCCGGTGTTGCTTTGTGATATGTCTGATGAAGGTTTCCAATAAAGCGTTTCCTGAGAGTGTGTTCTTCGCAGATCCAATATAATCTTTTTCCTCTTGATTATCTCATTTTTACCCAATTCAGGTGTTATACAGCGTCTATTGTTCAAGAATGAACTTGTGCTGTTTCTAGTTTGCACACTGGTAACTGTCGGAGTTGGTGTCAGCGGGCGTGAGTCTGTGTCCGTGTAASGTCGAAAAAGGTCTTCCGGTATATTGTCGGTATCATGAAGTAATGTCGCAACGTTTTTATCTTGCTGCAACTGCACACTTTTGCCATCCACTGTCTGAAATATGAATATCAGATATCCGACTTGAGATACATAAAAGCAAGACACAGCTTACCAGTGACGTTTTCATTTGACTTATTATATTTTTTAAGTCTGGTGGCGCTGGATGGTTACATAGTACCGAACAGCCCTTGGCAAAAGGATTATACAGTCCACCCAGTGGTCGTAGTGATAGAACTACTGGGGAAGCTTCAAATTTGAGTGATAAAGCTTCTGTAGATTTCTCCCGCTTTTTGATTAAACGATACACTTTATATGAGTACAATTTGATGAACAATTCGGCGGTTGAATAGAAATACCTACATATTACCGAAATTTTTCACAATTACCTTTTCTTTTATTACGAAGTTTCTCTTCTTAGCTGGTACCAAGCCAGTCCTGCTTGTTGTATTCATTGCTGATTCAAATAACTAAGTAACTGTTTCCCACAATTTCAAAACTAATTTTGTTTGTTTAATAAACTTTGCCCGTTGCCAAGCGAATATGCTGATAACAATTTATTAAGTATATAGACATAATACTAGATACAAATAGGCTGAAAAGTCTTTGCCTCATAAATAAAATAAAGCTTGTGGAATGAAAATAAGGTTACATATATTCCTACAACACAGGTCCTACAGTAACAGTTCGACAGGGTAAAGACTCGAGCCTTTCCAAAAAGACGTTTGTTTCCCTTGATCACTTCATTTTAGTAAAATCTTTTTTCAGCGCGACATTTTTTAAGTCTGGGAGAGAGGCAAAAGTCAAAACTTGGTTAAGGAACTAGTTCATTTAATTAAATTTAATTTATCGAAATTTACAAGGTGACTAAGTCGGAGCGCTGTCTTTTTGAGAGAGCAACGAGGTACCCATCACGCTCAAAGTTTTTTCAGATGTTAAAATCCATTCAATTGAACGACGAGTTGAATTCCGCGTAACTGATTATCTATCTGTCCGTTATTCCGTCCGTGCAAGTTGAGTAAGATATCCAGATGCAGATTGATTGGATCACTGCGACGCCCACAAAACGCCATTAATGTATAAAGTGCCATAACTAAGCACTAAATTAAGATATAAAACTCTAATTTGGCACAGAGGATTGTAATAGCAAGACACAAAATAAAAAAAAATACTCTAATAAGTTTAATGTACATATCTCCTAAACCACTAAAGCTACAACAACCAAATTTTCTTAGCGCAAAAAATAAATAAAAACAAGGAAAGTCCTAAGTTCGAGTATCACCGAACATTTTATACTGTCGCAAGTGATAATCGAGATTTCATTATCCGTCATTTACATATTTTTTATTTTACTGTAAAATTAATTAGATTAGATCAATTTGTGTACTTTGAGTATTGAATTGCATTTTCATTTATTTTAACTGTATTGAGGACTATGTAAAAAACAAAAACAATCGTTTTTCGAAATTAATGCACATTTTATCACAGGAATAAGATTATACAGGTTTGACTTAGAAGTAATAAGTATTATATATTTCAATAATTAGATGTTATATTTTTAAATTCTAAAGATATGTTTTTACAAATAGCAAAATGTATGGTACTTACATTTCATTTCTTCTTAAAATATTTACTTCTACTTTATATTTATACAAATTCTTATATATTAACAAATTATACAAATGATTTAAAATTTCTTAGTTAAAATATTTATTTATTAATTCATAATGTCATATTTTAACCTATTCTAATGCCCTTATGTGTGAAAAAGATACTATTGTACATAGCCTTAGTCCGAAATAGAGACACAAATACCAGACATGATATCTATGCACTGTCTCATAAGTGATAGCATCAACATGAGAATGATCCATGTTTGAAAATGCCCAATCAATTTCCGTCCCCGCAGGTGTAGTTGAAATATACACTAAGCAGGGAACTAAAGTTTTTTATCTTGAAGAAGATTTTTTATTGTGGACCCTGTAGACTTTAAACAAATGTTAAAATCTCCAACAATTAAGACATTTTGATTGCACRAATCTGTAGTAAGAATTTCTTGAAGTTCTGCAATAAAAACCCTGAGGGGAAAAGCTGGGTTTCTGTAAAGAACCAGAATATTGTTGTTGAAACATTTAAACAAAACTGCTTCTAAAACTTTGCGGCCTGAATAAATTTCTTTATAATCTTCGGTTCTATAGAGCTGGCAACACTATGCTTTGCATAAATTATAAGGCCCCGTTTGTTTCGGTTACTTGTCTCTGTGCTATCTATCCTCAGCTCGTTTATAAGAGTAAATCCTGGTATCTCAAAATGTTCAACAGGAATGCTCCAGGTATCTACGAAGCATAAAATATCTGAAGATAGCAGCAGACAGTCGCCTCTTATATCATTAATGTGAGCGGGCTATGAGCATTATGAAATAAGATTTGAAGTGCTGATGATCGAGAAATCATAAAATTTAAACTTGTAATCAGGGCTTTAGATGTGCTCAATTCCATCATTTCCCTAAATACTGGATCCGATTCAGAAAATTTACTAGGAGGAATAAAATTTCCGACAATAAAGAGACCTACTGCCGTAGTAGCTCGACTACAAGCGACATATATCGAAGCTCTAGGCATTCTGGGTCGAGTATGAACGACAACTTTATTATATGTAGCACCCTGACTTTTGTGAATAGTTATTCCCTCAGCTGAAACAACTGAAAACTGATTTCTTTCAATTATAATTTGCTCATTTCTTTTATATTGAAAAGATCTAATAACTTTTTCAATTGCGGTCCAAGAAATTTCTAGAGGATGAGGCTTTTTTGATCGTGCTATCAAACCAAGAGAAATTTCCAAGAATTTAATCCAAAGAATTACTGGATAATCAATTTGCATTAGTTCTCCAGTTACCCCATTAACTAAACCATCACATGTGTTTATATTCACTGTAATCATGTAATAATCAGTGGTTTTTAGTGTCAACTTATTAGGAAGTCTCTGTGTTTCAGAAGTTTTGAAAAGTTGAACTCTTTCCAAAATATTCCCTTGTTGATCACCTATACCCATTCCTCATACGGAGTCTTTGGCAGTTGAAGAAATAGCTTCACTTGTAATTCGACTGAGCTTAAGGGCATTGAAATTATTTGTCTCTTCGTTTGACCAAAATAAATGGATCGCATCATCGGGGACTTCTTCAGAATTAACTACCCGAGTTTGAATTAATGATATRTCATCATTTGTCATAGTGCCAGATGCCATACGGTTTAACGCAATAGCAAAAGCTTGATCTTCCCTTTGTCTCATTATTTCCGTTAATTCAAAATATTTGAACAAGTCCCACAAAGGAGAACCAACTAAAGTRCTGTAAGCATCATTAGGGTTAGAAGAAAATATCCACYTATCTCCAACAGGTGAGAGTTGCTTCAAATCTCCAAACACTATAATTGGTATGCCACCGAATGGGTTGTTTGTTTTAAAAATTTGTTTAAGCCTAGCATCAACATAGCTAAACATTCGAGCGCACACCATTGATATTTCATCAATTATGATTAGTTTCAAATCAGCAAGTTTGGAATACAAAGAGTTAACTATGTCACTGCTTAGGGGCCTCAACTGTCTATTCAGCTGATTTACAGGAAGAGAAAATATTGAGTGAAGTGTCAGTCCACCTATCCCGAATGCTGCTTTACCCGTAAGTGCACAAAGGAGAACTTTATATTTAAACCTTGAACTAGAGAAAATAATTCCTCAACCGAAATTAAAGGGGGTAGTTTAATAAGCATAATATTGCAATCAGATTCAGTACAGTTATCTTTTGTATGTTTGCTATGCAACTCCAGCAAATTAATATTAGGGCTTATTTCTCTAAGTGCTAACTCCCGAAACTCATTTTCCACAACAGGTAGTTTGCTTCTTCTAAGTCTGTCTCATTATAAAGACTTTCTAAGACACTTTCCAGTTCTCTTTGATCAAAAACATCATATTTTTTCGATTTCCCTCAATTAAAATACGGTGAGTTACACAAGTTAGCTCATTATCATTTTCAATAAGATCTTGCTGTTCATTCCGATAGAAAAACATTACCATTTCGCGGAAATACTCAACTATGGTCACATCAGGACTAAACCTTCTGTACCGAATAATAATTAGTTTGGTACGTTTTTTAACAAAACCGCTACCGTCTCTAAGTGCAATGGGTACCCCAATATCTGGTACGTTATTATCTTCCCTCTCTTCTTCTTCATGATCACTGTCTTGCACTATTCTATTGGATTTCACAAATTTAAACATAGATGCAAAATCTGCTAAGCAAACAGTTTCTAACTAATCAGGCCGCTGCACATAACGGTCTAAAATACCAGCTACAAATATGTCAGTAGAATCACAAGGGAGGTTCCGAAGTTCCGCCCTAGGTTTTACCATTCGAACGCGTTCCTCCGGTCGTGAGGTATTTATAAATATTTCTCCATCACTAGCTTCCGAAAGATGAAGCCCAATGCAGCAATAAACAGCTTCTTGTGCAGATATTTCCGTGCCTAATATAAATTTATGACCTATATGTTGAAGTTTTTGCTTTATTGCATAATTTCCGGCATTTACTTCTGATATAGTTTCATTTAAGAGCCTAGAAATTCCTCTGTTCGATTTGTTAATATAATTAATTATATAGGAACAGCAAGCATATGCATCCTGTATATATTGGATATCCATATTAGCCCTATGGAGTTCCGAAATAAGAGGATTATAAGCATTTATAAAACGATCTTGCATTTTTCTTTTCAGAAAAATTTTAGGTTTTAATAAGCTTGATCTCGGAGTTACCAAATAGTCATCAAAAGACATGTTCATTCTATTATCGCTCAAGAAATATTCAAAATTATCTAAATTCGATATATCTTCTGTAGTCAGAGTTGAATTTAAAACATTTTGAATTGTAGAAAAGTTTTCCTTATGCCTTTCCAAATCTTGGGTTGTGTCTGGAAAATGAAGCAATATTTGTGTGTAAGGCATTGGTGGATATGGTAAACCAAAACGACAAAATTGTTGTCCCCTTATTTCCCTAGTACACGATCGGCTGTGGTTATGCATTGATAATCTAAATAATGTTCCAAGTGGCTTACTGAACCATCTGTTGAAACATAAGTGTCAATGAAATCAATGACTTCGGAGAATGTCTCAGGATTTTGAAGGTTGATCTTGGGAGCATTATTAAGCCAATATATGCCATGTATATGCGGGGAACCTCTCTGTTGAAACTCTACTCTCCAGTAATAGTTTTTTACAAAATGTATTCCAAAAATGCCGGTATTACCTTTAAAAAGTTTAAGGATTTGCCGGTAGCGGTAATCAAAATATCTAGCACAAGTAACCGCATCTGAACGGATTAAGCGATATCTGTCTTGGGTTGATAAAATGTTGGCTTCTTCTTGTGAAATATCTTTTGAATCAACAGTTTTCGACAGAATAACCAACAGCTGAGATTCAGCAGCCGATAGAGTTATGAAAAAGGTTGGAAGCCCAAATTGGCGAATCATTGCAATTGCTTTTTTTTCTCAGCTTCCCAGTGAGCAGGAGAGGATCTAGCACCTTTCAAAACTTTGTAACCGTCATCATGTTGAATCCAGTTTTGAACAAAGAAAGTGAAAACTTTCGAAGGCAAATGGATGTACTATTCTTAATTTGCAGTACTAATTTTTTATAGTCGTAGAACAACTTTGGAATGGTACATGATCTGCGGTAAAAGCGGCGAATTTCGGAACGTACTTTCTTACTGTATGTTTCAGAGCATGTACGTTTCTGCCCAACGTATATTATTCCAAATGTCAATTCTTCCGAATTATTATCTTGAATTATGTCAATTAGCCTTTGCCCTTCCCCTGGCGCTATAACTAAACGGTTATATTCCATGTTTTCTATAGGAATATTGTCTAAAAGAGTCTTTTGACCACCTGGGTTCAATTCTGCAGGTACGGGTGCTATGGGAATGTCTGAGTGATTATTATGGGTAGTCTGTTCCTCATAAAGAGATTGAACCAATCTATCATCTTCAGCAGATGCAGCAAAGGGAACTTCTTCTTGGTTATTAAAGCCTGAAATCCAATTCTCATTTATGTGTATATTATGCTCACGATACAGAGGAGTATTCACTAAAAATCGCAAAGCTTCCATAACCTTCGCAGGCCGTATGGTATCAGTCATATAATCATGATTGTATTACATACGTCTTCTTAAGTGAATTTGTACCACATGAGTTTGATCAAAAGTCCTCGGTAGAGATGTCACAACATTATTAACAGAAATAGGTATATTGACAACGGCACCTTTAATCGAACTTTGGCCTTGATCTCCCAAAGGACGAATGGTCATAAAAGGCAATCGAAGTATTATTAGCCTTTCTATATCCGGAAATCCGGAATATCCGGAAAGTCTAGACCATTTATCAAACATATTTTTGGTATGTTATTTTTGGCAATCCCATTTTTGCAAGTTAAGCAAAATTTGTAGTTTCCATTTTCAGAAGGAAACTTTTGCTTTAAAAAGAAAGCAGATGTAGCATCTGGGTGAACTTGAGTTACAGTTCCGAAATTTAACTTGCGTACTTGATGTGGAAACCATAATCCCCTACAGCAAATCAGTGGGACCTTTCTTTATATTTTCAAAATAAATGCTTCGAAAATCGCTTTAAATGCCACCATTTGCAAAAATATCAAAGACATTATTTTCTCTGTTTAATATATTTCGTTGGGACTGCCTTTCGTTTTGAATTTGCCTATTTGCCAAGTTTCCTCTATGAATATGGACCTGATTTTGTTGTTGACGTCTTTGATTTAAAATTTGTTAACTTGCACCCCTCCTGATAAGCTGTCGTCGTTGCGTTTCTCTCTCCTTGTTTCAGGATTTCTTCCAGAACGTTCTCTTTGTATTTGATCACGTATGCGCTCTAAATGTCTACAGTTATGATTTCGTCTAAGTTCTCGGTGTACTACGGTATTATGAGACTGCTCATTTGACCGAATAATAGGGTTTTGGCGTCAAATTCTATGTTGCCTTGAATTTCCACTTTGCTCAGCAGACCGAAGATCTGGGTTCTCCCGCCGGGACCTATGTTCT
>NW_017537348.1:98761-101517 GCF_001853355.1 Bactrocera latifrons
CTTCAGAGCGAAATTGAGGATTTTGTCGCCGGGTTCTATGCTGATTGGCATCAATGATTTGTTCAGCTGACCTTATTTCGGGATTTTCCCGCCGAAACCTATGCTGAACAGTATTTATACTTTGCTCAGCAGACCGAAGATCTGGGTTCTCCCGCCGGGACCTATGTTCTCGGGTATTCCTACTTTGCTTTTCAGAGCGAAATTGAGGATTTTGTCGCCAGGTTCTATGCTGATTGGTATCAATGATTTGTTCAGCCGACCTTATTTCGGGATTTTCCCGCCGAGAGCTATGCTGATCAGTATTTATACTTTGCTCAGCAGACCAAACCTTTTGATTTTGTCGCCTTGTCCTATGTTGAACTGTATTGGTACTTTGTTCTGACAGACGAACTTCGGGGTCTAATCTGCGATTAGCATGGCTTTGAGTATTATGTGTTTGCTCACTAACTCTATATAATGAGTTAGCCCGAAGAATCTGCATACGTCTTCTATTTTTAAGTCGACTTTGTACAACAGATATTTTATTTAATCTAGGCATAATTTCTTAATATTTAATACTGTAAATACTTTCTGATTTTTCTTCCGAATGACTCCTGTGTTCTCTCTTTAGGGTAACTTGCTGGTCTTCTTTCAGTCTTCTTTTAAAGTGGATGTTGATATATATTCGTTGTATATTTTATTTTATTGATATGATTGATGATGCTAACACTACTATTATAAATTTTCACTTAATTAATTAAAACTTCAGCTAAAAATGTAGACTTCACTACTCAAGTTATTTAGTGTAACGGAAAGCATAAACATCTAGCATAATAATATATAAGTTTTCTCCCTACRCACTGGGAGGATTAAAAAAAACAATTTTTCTTTATTTTTGTTTTTTTATTTTAAGTGCGTTTCCGCAAGTGCACCAATTTCAGTGGAGTTGGCGATTTCGTAATAAAAGTTATGTTTTAGTTTAGTCAGCTTGGGAACGGAATTAATTTATATTAAATTTTAGAGTTAAGGGTGTTAACTCCTCCCCTCTTAAGTTCGATCGTCCTCGGTCGATTAAAAATAAGGTAAGTTGTTGAAACTGATGGTTTTTGGAAGTGGATTTTCTGCTTCCAATATGTTTGTCGTCAAATATTTTATATTGACGGGTGCTTCTGTTGTACGTGATATTTCGTGTACAACAACATTTTTTGTGCTTTTCTTCCAAACCAAGAAGAGAATGGTGATTGGTATCAAGATTATGCTGAGCCCAAGTAAAGACAATTTATTTATTATTGCATCTGTTTTTAAATAGTTGATAGTTTTGGTATTGTTGATGTGAAGTTCGTTTAAAGACTCCAAAGAGAGTATATTTAGACGTTCACTTTCTGATGGCACTGGCTGCATAATTAATGGAACTACTTCTAATGTAGGCGCTTCAATATTCCGAAAATATTGGAAAATATCTTTTCGTTATTGATTGTACCATTAAAATCGTTTAAAAGTAATAAACCTGGTTGCATCTCTTCAATCATCGGGATGTGGTGACCATTGCTTATAACGCATGATGAGTKTAAACTACTAATTAATTTAGGTATACAATTATCTTTACTTATATCTATTAATTGGTTTATTTTACATATTTTAATGAAATTATATTTTTTGCATTTATTTTTAATGCCATAGATTTTCGTTTCCTTTATCAAAATTGGGTTATATTTTAAATGTATAGCTTGATTGAGCCGTTTCACGGGCCTTACAATAATATTGTTGTAAATTTCTTTTTCAGTTAAAGGAATTTTAATTATATATAATAATGTTGTTGTATTGCTTAAAATATTTATATCAGCATATTCTAATGCCTCTTCTATGGTTACAAATGGCATATTTTCTTCTTGAAACTTTTCCATAGCGATTTTTATTTCATTCTTATTCAATAACATAGAGTTTACTATTTTAGTTTTAGCCCATTGAATGGCATATTTAATGTTGATTAATTTTTCTTTTACAATTCTTATTCTATTTCCGACACTTAATGCTAACTCGTTTACAATATGATCGTCCTTTTTAATAGAATTAGATATTTCATTTGTAATATTTATTAAACTATTGAGTTGTTTATTAAACGCTTCATTTATGAACATTTGCTTATTGTTATTACTGTTTAATTCATTTATATTTTTACTTATAATTTCAAAATCTTCATGATCCGGATTACCGGCAATATATTTCCATGCCGTTCCGATTAAGTTATTAGCTCTTTTACTCCGGAAATTTTGTAATGGTTTAATATCTTGAAGGATATCCATAGCTTCAATTAATTCATGGGCTAAAATTGGGTAAAAAATATTGATTTTCGGTATATTTCTGTCCACGTATGTTCGTATGTCGTATAGAAAAGTGTCGTATTGGTGGATGTCTATTGAATGAATTATCTTAAATGTACTGTCCTTTATCTTTGATTGTTTGTCTTTTATAGTAATAATATGCGATGAAGTGTAGTCCAAAAGTTGTATTTCTGCTATGCAGATGATTACCCAAAGAAAAATCCTAAAAATAAAAAAAATTTACTGTCGAATGTTTTTCTTATGCACTATTCGTCCTGTTTTAGTTTTGACTGYCGTGTTATAGTTAGTCGCTACTGTTTCTTTTTTAWACYTTGGGGACAACTTATTGCCAATTCTCCTATTTAATTTTACGTATATTATATCTCCATCGGAATATGTTTTCATATCTGTTCTATTTTTATTATGGTAAGCCAGGTCGGCATTTTGTTTGTCTAA
>NW_017537349.1:0-2093 GCF_001853355.1 Bactrocera latifrons
GCATCCGCTAAATTCTTAAGTGAGCGAAACACGCGCAAACCCTTTTAGCTGACCAAGCATCTTTGGTCACGTAGGCCGGCTCAAGCATAGGTTAGATTATAAAMCTTAAAGTTAAGTGTTTTCAGTTTTGTAATAAAGCTCAACAGAAGCACATAGTGCTGCTTATAAAAAACGCATTGTTTTATTTTTTATGTTATACTTTGGGTAAACGTTGTACCATGAATGATTTTTAAACATTTTCAACTTAACTATGTATCTAAAAATCCTATATTACATATTAAAAATATGCATTAAAGTATAAACTCTTCGTGCCAGTATTTTTCATATGTTGACATAGTTTTCCATACAAGTAGGTACATAATTGCTACAAATGTAGACTTCCGACCGCCAACGTAAGTTTACAATCCCGAGCACATAAAGAGTATAAAAGAGTTAGTGTAAATAATATTTTCTACCACTAACTTACGTAGTGTTCACGATTCCAATATTGTGGGTGGAAATACTGATGTATGAAATATACTCTGTTTGTGATGTTTTTTTAAACAAAATAGAGTTTGCAAACTAGAAAAATAGCTAAATAAAAACAATGGTTCTTACATAACAATACTCCAATTGTTAGCATGTGTATTCTTTTGTGGCTACCAAACATACGGATAAAAGCATTGCAATGCCAAATGTTTAACACCAAATTTTTCTTCTGTAGTTGTTGTGAATAAATACAAAAAAAAGTAAGTTTGCGATAGAAGAAGGAGTACATATACTACAATAGCTACTTTCAATATGGCCAAAAGAGTAAAGTCTTCATAGAACTGAAAAGTTTTTTCAGATTAAAAAAAAAAATCATTTGACTTGCCGGGCCGCTTAAACAATTAAATAGTACATGCTTTAGTCTCTGAGACAACTTACTATATATAACAAATTTTAGGTTTTAAGAAAAACGAAGAAGTTGTACGAAATTATTTAAAAAATTAATTGAATATTTGTTGAAATATACGAACATTTAAATAATGAACTAAAGTGTCAATACGCTTTCATTTAATTTTATTAAAATATAACATCCACATTTTTTTCGGAATTAAGCTGTTGTATATCCAATACTATATTTGTCCTATATTAGCAAGGCAAAGCGTCTAGCGTCAGACTTCAGGTATCTAAAATAGTACTTGGTATACGTGTTCATTAGCAAAACAGAACGGACGAGTTCGTAGGTAAGCGTAATCGGACTACTGCCACGTTTACAAAATGTTTAAGAATCGTAGCTAAGCAAACAGTCAAATTCGCTTAGGACAATTTATATAAGAATTACTGACAGTGTGCAAATGTGTGAAAGAGGATTATAACCCCTTTTATCCTCACATAACGGTTTTATTAAAAACTACTAAAAGCACAATAATCATTAAATGAATGCCAAAGAGATATTAAAGTTTATACCCAGGGCCTTATAGAAGGCAGGGTCCCATTTGGACGATCAGCATGGCACCGTCCACGTTACGTTAAATTACATATTACCGGACAAACAAGATCAAGTTCAAACATTGTGAAAATAATCGGAATCTGACTACAACCACGCCTGCTTCCCATATAAAAAAATTTTGAATTAAATACGAATTTTTCACTTGCGTCAAAATGGGTTGAATCGTCAATACTTCTCTTAGCCTCCACATACCTATTATAAGGCTGTATTTAACGCTTTATAAAAACTGTTACAGTGATAGGATTTAGTTCAAATAAGCGCCGCTTCGTTCGAAAATCTATTTCTATTTAGGCGGCAAATTCAGAACACCCCCTAGCAGAAGCCTTCCTTCCTTATTTGCGAAAAACTCGGACAGCCACTTTTCCCAAGACTCTTTTGAGTTGAACTTTACACCAGCGTTCGCCATGGACAGGAACAGGTGGTAATCACTTGGCACTATGTCGAGGCTATATTGTGGATGCCATAAAACCCTTAGCTTCTGACGAATCATCAACGAAGTGTATGGTTTGGAGTTGTCCTGGTGATGTTTTGAGACTATTGCCATTTGTTGCTACAGGTTATTATAGTTTTGTTCACCTAACGGTTGCCCGTATCACCTAAAACTAATCGAGATAGATGC